>NC_056744.1:281355400-281597900 GCF_019279795.1 Protopterus annectens
ATTAGTTATAGCAGCATGTGTGGGTGTTCCAATTAACCCAAAACAACAGATTTAAAACAGTTGCATAGCAAACAGAACACATGCATAAATGGAACAACAGTAAGCATTGTAACAGCATGCCGGTTACATTGATGGCAACAGGCCACCAACAATGGCATTTGAACAAGATATGTTAATATGCAACCAATTAAATATATGAACAATAATAGAGCACAAGTCCCAACATTAGGTTTTGAGAAAAACATACCCATAGTAAATGAATAATAATTAGTGATGCAGATGAGGGATGGAGTGAGAGAATAAAGTCCATTAACGACTGCGTAGGCTTCTATTTTTCACAGCAGTACTGCTCAGTACTCTAAAGGTCTGCCCTCACTTTAAATCTACCTATGGCCCATAGCTTCTGTAGCACATACATACCTGTTAAACTGTCAACTTGGAATTGCATGGGGCAGACTGTGTCAACTATGGGTACATTACTAGAGGGGACTCATACATGTCAGGGTTACATATCTGACAAAGAAGGGGTACCCTGCACTGATGTTGTCTGAGTGTGCCACTGGCATACTTCACTTAGATTCCTATCTGTGTCCAATGTTATTGACAGCAGTGACCATTAGCCGTGACAGCGTGACACTTGAGAGACATGTATCGGAAAGAGTGTATGGTGTATGTATCTATCCTGCTGTCATTTGCAGGCATGGGGTTGGACAGTGGAACAGTTGTACATGGTGTATTTGTATACCCTTCATACAAACACTACAAATATTTCTTTACCTGTAAGACCTGCGGAGAAATTATCTGTTACCACTATTTGACTGTTTCTACAAATAGCCAAGATTTCATGAGTGTGTATATGCACACATCTCAGTACCACTTCCTGGATTCAAACCATGTCTGGGTGTGCAAAAATGAACAACAAAGCTATTTCTCATCACACTGAGCTACTGGGGAACTGCTGTCTTTTGTTTGACTAATTTCTACCAAATACTCTGTGGGTTAGTCAGTCTGACCTTGTAATCCTGAGATTCATGCATGACAGATAGTGTACTGTGTATTAATCCTTTGAAATAATACAATATGGAAAGCAAAGGTTAACACAAGGCAATGCTGCAGGGGACACACTATAATACATTACACATTACAATTCTGTGTTCAGATCTTAGTGCATAACATATTTCATATTTCATTTATATCTTGTATTACAGCTCCACAATCTACTGTTTTGCATAATAGCTAGTACTCAGAACAAGCTCAGTTAATGCTTGCTGTCAAAGCCATATTTGCTGTGAAGAACCTGTACACATTCTATTTCTACAACATACCAGAGTAAACACAACACTTTGTGGTATAAGTCATTATTTTAGTAATATGACACAGTGCTTTACTATTATATATCCTGTAGATCAATATTAGCCTGGAAAACTTTATTTATTCAGTAGACACATAACAACACCATACCTACTGTCAGTAAACAATATACTCCTTTCTTTTTATTGCACTATATACTGCAAGATAGATCTGTACTCACCAGCCTGTCAGTGCAGCCTTGACAGTCTGTTGACATGGGCCTTCACATTGCTAGCCCTCTTTGCTGCAGCTGTAGGGGGAAAAACAAACATTATGCATACCTGTCTATCACATACTCAGGCTAGAATTTTTACAGCTATGGATGGGATACTTACAAACTACTGGAGCATTCCGTGCCCAAGCATCTTGGATCCACTGGGCCAAGAGCAACCCCTTCCTACACTTTAGGTTGGCATAATAATGCCGTACCTGCTCACCAGTTTGGGGGATTCCAGTAGCATTGGTGAGATTATGTGCCAGATGGTCACAGGCCTCCGCTTTGTACTGTGAGCCTTCATACTGGCCCTGCAGCAGTCTGTCATCATGGTGTTCAACGAGGAGTCCAGCCATGACCCTGGACTCCAGAATGCCCCAGTGCTGTGCCTGAAAGCAAGCTTCATTTCCAACACCAGACATAGCTCCTGCACAGATCAAACTACACAGGTTCTGGCTGTATTCCCACCTGTGTGGTTTACATAAGGCCATATTCCCACCCCTTGTGTCATAGGACCATTTTGAAAACGTTGAGCACAGCTTAGCAGTGAACAAATTCACTAAGTTGAGTTGGGCAGTTTTTAAAGGAGAAAATGCTGAGCAGTGCTTAGCGGTGCATGATTGCTGTTTAGAATTAAGTTCTAAGCAATGCACAAACCAGCTTAGCAGAGCTAAGCATTGCTCAGTTTTCATTTAAGAATAAATATCAGAATTGTAAATTAATTAATCTTTACTGACATATTAAGTGCATATGATTTACTTCACATGACATACCCCTATGTGCTTTCATTACATTACCTTGGGGTGTGACTATACTGTATGGGACACTTGTGTATACATGGGTGATTTCACATGTTGTATGCACTGACACTTCCATTTCAAACCAGCTACACTACCCTGGTTAACAAATATCAATTACTACATAATTTAAAATAAAAAAACTAATTTTAATGCTTTCCCATGTAAAAATAAAGGGCCTGCTTTGGTACTTGAACAGTGAACTGCTGCATGCAAAGCCAGAACTATAACTACTATGCTATCTCACCATTGAGGATTTTAGTTATAGATTTGTATTTAGCTCCTATGAGATGTTTAAGCAATGCTGAGCAGAGGGCCGTGACCCGCAAACCCACTCAGATACGCTTAAACTTAATTTAATACAAACTCTATACCTCTATCAACTTTCTAAGTTT
The DNA here is from genome assembly GCF_019279795.1 of Protopterus annectens. Classification (NCBI taxonomy): domain Eukaryota; kingdom Metazoa; phylum Chordata; order Ceratodontiformes; family Protopteridae; genus Protopterus; species Protopterus annectens. The sequence goes on from NC_056744.1 coordinate 281,358,157, forward strand.
GTAAGAGCAATATTTAAAATTTGTCCCTATTTGTCCCCCCATCATTTTAGGCTTTGCCCAGATTTTTTGCTCTTAGAGGTTGAGAGGTATGCCCCCCCATCATTTTAGGCTTTGCCCAGATTTTTTGCTCTAAGAGGTTGAGACATATGTAAAGTGCCATACAGCACTTTCGCAATGCAGGGTGTGTGTGATAGTACCTGTCACACACCCCCTGCATTGCTTCCCATTTAAAATCCTGCTTTCAATGTCCGTGGACACTGAAAGCATTGTAAAGTGCCGTACAGCACTTTGACAATGCAGGGGGTGTGTGACAGTACCTGTCACACACCCTGCTTTGCTTCCCATTTAAAATCCTGCTTTCAGTGTCCGCAGACGCTGAAAGCATTTAGAAAGTGCCATACAGCACTTTCACAATGCAGGGGGTGTGTGACAGTACCTGTCACACACCCCCTGCATTGCTTCCCAGTTAGAATCCTGCTTTCAGTGTCCACGGACACTGAAAGCATTTAGAAAGTGCCATATGGCACTTTCAGAGTGCAGGGGGCATGTTGGATCTGTGAGCACTACTGAAACATACCCCCAGCACTCATTCAGTGTTTGTGTCCACAGAGCCATTCTCAGTACAGTGCCTTCATTAATATGAAAGGTGCACTGCTGTTAAGCCTATGCAGACGCAAACATCATTCACTCCGTGTAGGAATAACACTATTCCTACACAGAGTTTATTGAATCCTGGGGTATGTCTGTAGCATTTAAACAAAGCAGGGAGAATGTAAAATACTGAGTCTGAGTTTTTTAGTCTAAAGTATGCTTGCAAACCAGAGAGAGAGAGAGACAAATGTCCATGATCTACATTATGGAGCAGCTACCCTTGGAATTGATATGATTACTACTGTTGTGAGAATTAGATTTCTGCCATTTGCATCTAAAGAGGATTCTGATCAGAAATCTCCAAGGAGTTATGTGTGAAGACTGAAAGCAGTCTAGAGGGTATCCATGATACCTGAAACAGTAAGAGGAGATATTTTCATACCAAGGCAAAACAAATGAATACCCCTTCCTATATGGCAAATCGTGTTGAATGGAAAAGATCGATATCTCTAATCATTTTTTTATTTTACTAACCAGTTTTGGGGAACATGTGTAATCGGTGAAATAATATTACAATGGTGTTGACTGAATAGAGATCACATTGAAATGAACTTTGGAAGAAACCAATGGACACAGTTAAAACAGACTGGATTTCATGTTCTTGCATATACATCAACTCTTGTTAGGAAAGTATTGAAACACGCAAACAGTACATTATTCACTAGATTAATCTCTATAATTTTTGCAAGAAAGTCGTTCTATGTTCATTTTTGTAAATAAGCCTCAATTTAAAACTGAAAAGCTGACTCCATGACTACATTTGTTACTGCAAATAGAAACGCATTTCACTATAAATGTATATATTCATATATTGTTCCCATGCATTTTATTACATCTCATTTTACTGAGTCACAAATCACTGAAAAAATTCACTGAAAACTAATTTCACTAAAACAAAAGGGGAGATTGTACCCTGCAAAAAACAGTTTAAGGTACATTTGCTGTGTTGGAAGTTTTCTATGAAATGTGTTTCCACAGAATAATTATTTAAAATGAAATGACATCAGTTAAGTGGTTTCAGTTACTTTTAATTCAACAGAAAGAGTTTTAAGAAAAACACATATGCTCATATTCATGCTTACTATGGTTTTGTGAAGGACCAGCAGATTGAGGACCAGAATCCTATAGTGATCTTGCCATTGAACAGTAATGTTGGAAGCTGCAAAACTGAACTCCTGGACTTTGTCTCTCCCCTCATGCAGGACCCATGGTAGTACTTCTTCAAAGTCTACATGGTTAAGGAGGTTCACTATCTGATGCATTTTATCCTTGTGTTCCTAATTCTGTAAATTAAAAGTGTGTTTACTCATCACATGATTCTGGGCCTTGATCCGATCATCCTCAGTAAAACCATTTATACATGTGTGTATATGAATATGATGTATATGATGTACGTTTGTCTGTCTACAAACACATCATTAACCCTCTTTTCCCATTTTTCTACATGGGGGTCAGACTGCTGCTTCGGCTATCACTAACTTTAGTGACTCAGTGCCACTCTCCAACTTTCTTTGACAGTCATGCCTGAGTGCCACAAGTTGATCTTAAGTAACCCATTCATTTTTTGACTGGATATCCTAATTTCCTCTTGACTTCTTCCTGCCTCTCCCAAATCTTCTTTGCCAAACTTTCTTCTACCTTCTTGCACATGTGACTGAACCACTGTAGTCTGTTCAACTTGAGCTTTTTTGCAACTTGGATGAGTTTGATGTCTGTTATGTCCCACGCTGTGCACTCTACCACACATCTCAAGCACCTCATCAGCTCGAGCTTCTTTAACTTCAATGCCTTCACTGCCCATGCTTCTGGCCATTCAGAAGCACTCATTGTACCACTGTTTTGCAAAGCTTACTTTTTAGCTTCTTTGGCATTTTTCTGTCACACACCACCCCTGGCACTTTGTGCCATTTGGTTGTAGCTCCTCTGATTCTAGCTTTGACCTCCTTAGTCTGATTTCTTTTCTCCTCCACTACCCCTCCCAGGTACTTAAAGATGTTATCCTGTACCAATACATTCCATTCTATCTCAGTTTTCATCTTCTGATTTCCCTCATCTGCTGCCATGACCGCTGACTTGTCTGTTCCCACTTGCATTCCATGAGCCTTCAGTTTTGCATTCCATTCCTCTATCATTTGCTGACGTTCCTGTTCAAAGTGTACTTGTAATTCCGCATTGTCTGCATTTAGCAGATTTGTTATCTGCACCCTCCTACCTGATTGCTAATGTAGCTCATCACTAGAATGATCAGCAGTGGTCTCATAGCTGAACCCTGATGCATACCCTCTCCCACAGGTTACTCCTTTGTGAGTCCAAACACTGTATCTGTGTACACAGACCTACCAATATTTCTGGGACTTCATATCATTGCAGGAATGCCCAAATCAGGTTTCTTGGGACCTTGTTGTATACTTTTTTCAAGAATGTTCCATATGACTTTTTCTTCATCTTCAGCTTCTTCCTCTCCATAATCCATCTCACTGCATACCTCAGGTCAATTGTACTGCACTCCAATCTGAATTTGAACTGCTCCTATGCGACCTCACTGAGTACTACTTTGTATATTCTTGCATTGCCTTAAAAATCACCTTACTGGCTCAAACTTCCACATCAGCTAACCTACCTACAGCTCATCACAGCCCACAAAATCATGTAGAAACCTTCAAACTGCCCTGCCCTCTCTGCCATCTTAACCCACTACCACCCAAATAGACCACTTAGATCTGAAAATCAACTTCTGCAAGTAGTCAAACTTAAACTTCCTGCTGGAAAAATGCTTTATTCCTTTGCTATTGCCAAGGTTTGGAACTCTCTCCCACTAGCTATTAGAACCTCCAGTAGCATCTCTTCCTTCAAAAAATCTTTGCAGCATTACCTCTCTACCATGCGGCAATGCACATGTCACTACTCTCATCCATTCACAACCTGACTGCTCAGAACAAATAATTTATTTTTTTGTCTATTATCCACCTCTGCCCTTCTGTCTATCCACACCTTCTTTCCACTCTGCTGCCTATAACCCCAAAATACCTCACAATACTGCCAAGATATTGCTTTCTCCAGTATAGTACCTTAGGGTACAATAATTTAATCACTTGACTCATTTTGTGATTTTTACCCCTAAAAAATCTGTACATATCATGCATTTGAATGCTTTTAGCTATTGTATATTACTGTCTGTTTTGTGAACATTGCTTGTATATCCTTATTGTTTTATATTTTATCTGCTGTTTTACATTTTATGTATTGTTATATTGTTGAGATTTTCTCCCTGGGCCTCCACTGAAAATGGATTCTTTTGGCCCAGTGGACTTTCTCGGTAAACAAATGACAATAAATTAATAAATACATAAATGCATAAATAAATAAATAAATAAATAAATATTATTAATTTATCAATCACGGTTAGGGAAAATTAATATTTAATGTACTTCATCCTTGTGGGTCCTGATGTTGCAGTCTAACAGCTTGTTTGTCACAGGATTCCAGGCCTCAGTCCTCTACTCCTCAGTGAAGCTGTAGTATGACATGATTTTGATATCTCTGTACTGCATACAGTGGTGAATGTCCCCTTTGTTGTTTTACAAGTGCAGTAGAATGTTTACATTTTGTTGGGATATGCTTTTTTCCATACTGCAATGCCTACCACCAGAAACCATTTCTCCCCTAACCCACCCAACATCTTGACTCTTCCTGTCACGACTTCATTTGAGCTCGCTGCTTTTCTTGACTTAGCTGTTTGTATTTTTTCTAGGGTGTGTTTTCTTTCCTCATAGATTGTGCTACAGCTTTTGTGAGGTTCCTTCATTCAGAAGTTTCTGAAAGGACTCATTGCGTCTGCCTTTGATGTCCTCTGGACTGCTGAGCAACTTGTTCATAGACAGTGAAGGAATAGTTTATGCAGAGAAGTGTCAGATGTGTCAATGTTTTTATACAGGAAAAGCAAAAAGGTCACTGAGGAACAGGATTTACCAATGAACAGCAGTATGACATTTCAAAGTGGGACAAGTAGATGCCTTTTTTAAGTATATCATAAATTTCCCCTCTCATTTATTTAAATACATTGCTGTTAATGACATCTCCCTGGGATCCAGGGGAGGGCCATCTGATTTATATCTTGAGCATAAGGAATTTAGGTGGCAGATGAAATGTAATGCAACTGTTTTCCAGGATTGAATGACACGGTATCAATTAGCAGTGTATTGAACTTGAAGGCTATGTTTGCCATTTAAGGACTAGTACACTATTGATATTAAACTTAGATTGTTTTTATCTTGGGCCAATAAGTGTGCTTATTTCAGTTGTGTTTTATTTCACACAGATTTTCTGAATCATTCTTTTGTATATTTTTATATTGTTACAAGCGCTTGTGTTTATTTTCTCATGTTATGTTTTTTTAAATTTTGACAAGTTTTAATCGTGTAAGTCATGTGGATTTTTAGTGCTATAAAAGAGTGAGGTTTCATGGGATGAGTATTCTGAACAAGTCCATTTTAGTTATGATGAAAGTGCAAAAGTTGTTTTAATAAAGTGAGGTGCTATGGTCACTGAAGTTCCTTTCCTTTGATTTTTATCCTTAACTTCTGAAGCTATTTTAATTTCACACTTAACTTTGTTTTCCTGGTCTTTTTTTAGTTCTTTGCTAACCTTTTTGATAGAGCCTTTAATGTCAGGAGATTTAGATTGATTGCAAGACTACAGACTTTTATAATTAATAAAATGATTTATGCTAGTAAACCACCTGGACAGTTTATTTTTTTTAAATTGTCCTTTATACTTGGCTCTAGTGGAGACTGCTGTATCTATACACTTATGTAGGTACAGGAAAACTCTGTATAACTGAAATTTGAAGGTGAGTTTTGGCCAGTGAGATTGAAATTAAACTTGGAAAGCTCACCATAAAATTCTATGCTTGTATGTTTATGGTCCTTAAATGTGTAGTTTCTTAGCAGTGATGGAGTTAGCAACCTTAAAGGAGAAGATTATTGGTTTGTTGTCTGACCTAACCAGTGAGGGGAATACTATAGGCACAGTACACTTGGGAGCAATTTAGGTAAGGACAAGATGCAGAATGTTCTGACCCTGCTGGGCTGGTTAACAATTTGTTGGACAGAGTTATCATTTCTTAGCGCATTTATTGCACATATCCAGCTTAGACATATAGATGCAATCATACCTCTCAGCTTCTTAGAGCAAGAAATCTAAACAAAGCCATAAATAATATGAGTGGGACAGATTTTAAATATTGCTCTTACAAACTTAGGAAATTGACAGAATAACAGGTTTTACATTAGCGTGGATTTTATAAAGGATATGAAGTCTAAAACTCACATTAATGTCATTATTTCCCAAATTCATTCCTCAATGATTTGCCACAGTACCACACTTTTTGAAGAAACAGACCAGGGATATGAGGCACATATCTGGGCATTCTGCGAAACTCTGGGCAGTTAGGAGATATGGCACCAATTAATTGAAGCACAGCTAAAAACTCCCAGCATAATGGCATTTTTTGTTAGGAGTGTTTACATGAGTACCTGTAGAACTCTCTACTGATATTCAGGGGACATTAACATTACCCTGTGTCAGGCTATATTGTTACTCCTCCTTAAGAGTAAATCTGCAAGCCATCCTAAAACTACAGACCAATAACTTGCCTCCTAAATATGTACAAAATATACACTAAAACTGTTGCAGACAGAGTTTATAATAATTTAGAAAAAAAGCCTCAATTATTGCAATAGAACAAAATGGTAACAGAAGAAAGTCATATGGGACAAATGATCATTTATTGTTAAATAAAGGTATAATAGAGAATTTTAAATGGGGAAAGCATAAGTGTGGCATGGATAGATTACAAAAAAGCATTTGAGAGCATCCCATTTTCATGGATAAAGGGATGCTTGCAGGTGTAGTAGATATAACCTACATTGATCAGTTTAATTACAGTGAACATGAAACAGTGGCAAACCACTTTGCAGTTAAACCATTGCAAAAGGTCAGTTATAATCCCAGGTTTAAAAATTTAAGGTGGCTCTTTTATGGTGATTATCACTGCTAATGTTTTGTCTTTCCCTTAACCTATTAAACTGTTTACTTAACAGATTAGGCTATGGTTACAATTTGGCTCCCAGAAAATAGCCGTGTTCAAAGACTTAGCATCTACTTTTTCTTGGTGACTTAAAACTGCATAGTTCATCTAATGAGGAGCTAGAAGTGCAACTGCAAATGTTTAAGAACTTCTCAGATGATATAAGAATGTAATTTGATCTTGATAAATTTGCAAAAGTAATGCTTAAACCAGAAAAGATGTAGCACCAAGAAAATATCGGTCTGAAACAGGAATGTGATAAAAAGGAACTTGACCAGGAGAGGGTGGATAAATATTTGGGAATTGATGGAGATTTGGCAATAAAACATGAACAATTCTGAATAAAACTAAGTAAGGAATACTCCAGAGGACTAAACTAATATTGAAAACACCCTTGATATTTAGGAATTAAGTCAGAGTTATAAACCTATTTACTATCCCTGCTCTAACAGTTTTGGGGTGATTGACTGGCCCCCAAAAGTTATTGGATCAGTTGGAAAGGAAAACAAGAAAAACACTTCAAGCTTATCAAATGATATATAAAAATTATGCATACTAAGGTTATATATTCCTCACTGTAAAGGAGGTATGGGCCTGCTCAAAATTAATTGCGTGTAGAAATCTGCAGTTGTGGGACTGCATGCATATCTGTTGACTTCATCAGATCCAAACATAGTTTAAGTTATAAAACATGAGGAGAAAACCAAACGAGAAATCAAATTAACAGTTCTTCAAGGGCCACACAGAAAGCAGCAGGACCACCATCACTAATAGCGTAAACTTTAATAAAAGACAAGCGCTTCCATGTTCTCAGACAATGCTTGATCAGATCTAAAAACAATGAGTCAAATAATCATTTAAATATACACTATTAACCAATTCCCATCATATTCTAAAATCATAACCAATCAAACTGTTCTCTTAATAAATTAATTAGCATCCCTCCAAGGCTGGTTTTAATGGAGCACATCCATTTAAACCTGGATATCTATCTGCCTGTAATTTCAAACTCCAATGCAATTTGGCTTTCTCTGTAGCATTCACTAAATCACCCCCTCTGCCATTAGAATATATGCATTGTAATACTCTGAAGGAAAAGGTGTGTCCCTGGTGTTCCATACTATGCCTGGCTAAAGCATTTTTAACATTCTTAATGTCATACAGATGCCTTATAATTCTATATTTTAGCTTCATATTAGTTTTTTACATAGAAACTTGTGCACAGATTGCAAGTAGCCAAATAAACAACATTTTCAGTACAACAGTCCATGTAGGCATCACATCTAAATACAACATTCAATCTAGGATGTTGAAAAATGTGTTCCTTAGAAATAAACGCACATGCACGGCAAGTTCGACAGGCATTATGACCAGTTCTCATTAATGTTATATTAATCCTATTATGCTTTATATTACCACACAGTTGTCTATTTAGGTAAAGGACATTCCTAAAGAAAAATTTAGGGGATTTACCTACATATAACATTTTTTCATCTTGTTTTTTCATCTGTTGTTAAATAATTCTATTTCTTATGTATAATATCACAAATGGAGCCTATGTCATTGGTATACATAGTGCCAAATCTTACTCTATAGTCTCTATATTTATTATTATTACTATTATTATTATACACTAATTGGCTATCAGTGGAAGATTTATGCGAAAAGAAAGGTTTATATATTGTCTTTTGTCTGCCATATATCATCCATTCCCAATGAATATGGTGTTGAAGCAATAAGGCATGTGTTAACTCATAGGAGTGACCTTATGACTATGACCATAAATACTGTATGCATCCAGCTGGATCTTATTTTAAAGAATAATGTTTTTATGTATGCAGATGGGACCTATTTACAGCAATGGGGAGTTGCCATGGGCACCACATGTGCAAACTCCTTTGCTAATTTGGTTTTAAGTAAATGGGAAGATGAGAAAGTTTTGTCTATGAATGAGAATACCCAACATTTAGTATGTTATTGTCACTTTGCAGACAATGTTTTTATTTTATGGAGTGGCTCACTTCAGCAATTAAAAGTCTTTGTGACATATTTAAGCAACACCACTGATTTTTTAGAATTCATTATGACATGCTCATATACAGATATTGATTTTTTAGACATACACCTTGAAGTTGACTATATGGGCAACTTGAACACTTCCCTATATTGCAAGACATGTTGGAAAAATAATTTATTAACACGGGACAGTATGCATCCTAGACATATTTATTCAAATATTATAAAGGATTCAATACATAGGAGTCTCTAGGTTATGCACTCTTGAAACAGAGTTTAAGAGTACTACAGAAAGTATAACCAATAATTTTATACATAGAGGATATAATATGAGTATATTAGATGAGAATAAAAGATTGATATATGACAGAAGAAAGACCATATATAAACCTTTCTTTTCACATACATCTTCCACTGATAGCCAATTAGTGTATAATAATAATAATAATAGTAATAATAATAAATATAGAGATTGTAGAGTAAGATTTGGCACTAAGTATACCAATGATATAGGCCCCATGTGTGATATGATACATAAGAATTGGAATTATTTAACAGCAGATGAAAAACGATGTTGTGTGTCGGTGAATTTCCTAGATTTTTCTTTAGAAATTACCTGAACCTAAAGAGACAACTGTGTGGTAATATAAAGCATAATAGGGTTAATATAACATCAATGAGAATTGCTACATATCCCTGTCAGACTTGCTGTTTATGTGCATTTATTTCTAAGGAACAATTTATTTCAACATCCTAGAGTGAATTTTGTATTTAGACCTTATGCTTACATGGATTGCTGTACTGAGAATGTTATTTATTTGGCTACATGCATTCTGTGCACAAGTTTCTATGTAGGAAAAAATTAATAAGAAGCTAAAAGATAGAATTAGAAGGCATCTGTATGACATTAAGAAAGGTAATGTTAAAAATGCTGTAGCCAAGCATAGTATGGAACATCAGGGACACACCTTTTCCTTCAGAGTATTACAATGTGTATATTGCAATGGCAGAGGGGGTGATTTAGTGAATGCTACAGAGAAAGCCAAATTGCATTACATTTTGAAAATGCAGACAGATAGATATCCAGGCTTAAATGGATGTGTTCCATTAAAACCAGCCTTGGAGGGACGTAAATTAATTTATTAAGAGAATGGTTTGACTGGTTATGATTTTAGAATATGATGGGGATTGGTTAATAGTGTATATTTAAATGGTTATTTGATTCATTGTTTTTAGATCAGATGAAGCGTTTGTCTGAGAACACGAAAGCTCTTGTCTTTTATTAAAGTTGATACCATCAGCTGTGGTGGTCCTGCTGCTTTCTTTTATTTCTGTGTTATATTTTATAAAACATGAGGAGAGGAAGTCTAACATGACCTCTCTGCTTAGCTTTATCAGAAGTACTCTGATGTCAAGTGGGAATGGAAATCAAACCAGAAGTAGACAAAAATCAGTTAGCATCTGAATGTGCCAAAAAGCAAAAGAAAAGGTATAAGGAGAAAGACCAGATAAGAAGGAAAGAAATTTGGAAAAGGTATAAATATTGTGGCAAGTATAGACATCTTCTGGAATAACCTTATATCAATCAGGATTTGATGCAGGAATGGTTAGGGAGAGATGAATTGAAACCGAAAGATGAATGGTTAATAATGCAGGCCTAGGACAGTGGACTATGTACATTCTGGATTACAAAGTACACTGAACATGTGGGAGAAATAAAAAATGCAAGTTCTGTAAAAAAAAAAAAAAAAAAAAACTGGAAACAGTCACACATCTTGTTGCTGGATGTGATGCAGTCATGGCAGAGGGCCAATATACTGAAAGGCACAATCATGTATAAAAATTGTTGCACTGGGGGTTGTGCATATGCTGCAACATTGAAGTAGCTGAGAAGCATTGGAAGCGTGAACCACAAAACATTACAGAGAATGATGACGTTTATATCACATGGGATCACCCATTGCCAACAGTTCAAAAATAGATGCAAGAAAATCAGACATAGTAGTCCATGAAATAAGGATAAAAATATTGAAATTACTATACTCAGTGGTTGTATTGTATTATGTGCAAAGAGACACAATGTCATAATATACCAGGATTTCCAGGCAGAAACAAAATCAATGTGGAAGAAAGATAGCCAAACAGTTCCAATAGTAACAGGAGCAACAGGTCTAATAAAAAATAATTTATAGTCATACTTAGATATGCTACCAATACATGTGACTCCATATAAATTTCAGAAGTCATTAGTGAGCACATTGTGGGTGTTGCAAAGAACACTTCTGGCTAACATCAAAGAGTGAAACAATACTAATTTCATGAACTTTAATCATACCCTGATTTATATGTGGGGTAGATTCCCATCATGGTATTAGAAACCCAAAAGTCTTGGAGAAATTAAAACAGGCTATACATTGTTAGTTTCCTTGCTAAAAGTAAGCTGTTGTTCAATAACTTTGGTTTATAGGTTTAAGGAGATCTGCATAGAAATGATAAGTGACAAATATAGTTATTCTGAGACTTGAAAACATGATAGGTACTAAACCCAGCTATGGAGGGAGTGATACATTTTCAGTAAAACCAATTCTCTGTTAATACACTAACATGGATATGTTCAAGTTGCAGGAGCTCTTTAAGATCAGGCAGTTAATTATTAAGACTTCTAACATTGAGAAAAGCAGGGTAGATATGATAAGAATCTGGATTTCCTATAACTGAGTCAGCTGCTTTAGAATGCCTGGCAGCTGGACTTAGGCGAGTAGGTGAAAGTCAAACAGCAAGAGGTGTAAACCATCCTTAGCAAAGGATACTAAATAACAGATCCAAAGATGACCGACTCTCACAAGCTGTGGAAGATGAAATATTTATTCCAAAAACAGCACATGTAAAAACTTCATAATTGCTTTCATCCCTTCAGAGACTTCATCAAAAACATCCTACTGCAACTCTTTATATTACTTCCAGTCAGACTAGTTGCAACCAATAAATTAATCAAATAATTCCATACTTAAAATCCATCATTGCACTGTCCTTTATATAAAACATTTACCAAACTGGTCTGCATTACCATTAAAAATGATAAATTTTTTAAAAATCTTTTTTTATATTAAAAATGTACACACACTCATAAATATACTTATGAATAAATATGTATATGTGTACATGTAAATATATATATATATATATATATATATATATATATATATATATATATATATATATATGTATGTGTGTGTGTGTGTGTGTGTGTGTACATAACAAAGGAAATTGGCCTTTCTTCTATCTCTGCCCAGATAGATATATACTAGACACCACCATAATGACACTAACTGCTTCTCCAGTTCTTAGCAAATTATCTTGTGTTTGCATTTAGACCTCATTCTGGATAAAGGTATGATTCCATTCAGGACCAGAATCTTGTCTGCGTATAATGCATGCATACTGAGATCCAACATGTCTCTCTACAAGTCCATCAGGTTTGAGCGCTGCATATAGAGTCATAGAGTCATAGATTAGTACTAGGCTAACTGCCCTTGCGAGCCATTTTAAGCCTAGCCAATTATCCCTTGTAAGACTCAAACCCTGCACCTTGTGTTTGTAAGGCAAACACCTTAACCATTAGGCCACCCTCCCAACCCATATCATTAATGCCCACATGGACAGTCACCAAATGGTGTTCATATTAATTCTTTGTAGGAGACTGAAGAGCTGTCATGACATCAAGAATTCTGGCCATAGAAAAACAACTAACCATTACCCTGTACCTGTCCAACATTGTAAGCATGAATCTTTGTGCATGATGATGGAGTCATCAATCACTAGGGTATTTCTATTTGTTTTCCCTGAACTAGAGGCAGTGTAGTAGTTACTGTACAGTCTGCAGACTAGTGACTCACGGAGAGAGGGGGAATGTGATAAAATGATGATAGAACTATTATGCTGACATCTAACTTTCTTAGTTGTAGGAGATGAAGGAAGCACTTTTTTGACATTGTCAACGTATGTCAATTTGGTGGATTGATGAAGAAATGAGTATAGTGCAATGATGGTCTACAGGTTATCATTTTACATTGGAGGGTTGAGTCTATGTTGCCTTGATGTACCTCACACAGGTCATGTCAAATTTTTCACTTAAACATTCATTGGCTGCAAGCATTACAATATGTCAGCTGTTCATTTGTCAACATGGAAGATGGGTGACTCTGTTAGTTGGCCATTTAATTAGTTCAACTTTTGTTGCAGTCAGCTGCACTCTGGTCAATTACAGTAAAGTATAGGTAACTGCAATGTGGTCATAGTTGTGTGATCATTAAATATACAAATAAGGGTGTGTTGTAAGCAAAGACCTTCCCATTAGAGGGTGTGGTGGCAAACCCCAATATAAATGTATCTTTTTATAAGTCTGAAAGGTGATTTTATACTTCCTACTGGAAAATAAACTATGTTTTTATTTTTTTCTGGCTGGAAATTTGTAGTGTATAATGCAGTTGAGATCATGCAGGTGAATGGTGTATTTTTATTAATTTGTGATACTGTGTGGTTTGTATTTTGATCAGAAAACAAAGATATTTATTTTGAACAGAAATAAGCATTATAGAGACTAATTCTGTTGTTTACTGTCTGTCATGAGTTAGCACTTTTGTCATATGGACCATTACTTATGTTAAACACTGTGACTAAGAGAATAGTCACTGACTTATGAGCTGTGTTCAACCAAGTGATGGTCAACTAAAGTTGAAGTCAGCATTTGTTGGTGTGTGTGTGTGTGTGTGTGTGTGTGTGTGTGTGTGTGTGTGTGTGTGTGTGTGTGTGTGTGTGTGTGTATACGCATGCATGCATGCAGGTGCTCCCATGAAAAGTTGCACATTCCAACAAGGCGGCTATGTCAGTCAATCTTTTTGAGCATCAGTCAGTTGCAAGTTTGACATCTGAACCTATGATTTCAGGGACAGAGCATACTTTTGCCAACAAACCACATCTTATGTTCTACTGTTCTTGAACTATTTGTTGATAGCCTTCAGTAAAGTACTTTGGGGTGGAGTTTCAGAATCTGTGGGAAGGCCAACTGATTCATTGATAGTCATATCAGTCTTGGTGTAGGTGGGGTCATATAAGGAATCTGGCTTTATATCTTACTGTTTACTTTCAGTCTTAATATGCTGTTATAACTTTAACATACCTTAGGACCTTGGGATATAACCCACACTTTACAATTTAACATTGTTTAGAACCTACCCACAAACTGGCATACACCTTATTATGTAGGAGTTAAAATATTAACAGTGTCATTAATCACTGTCTTTAATCATATGTGTAAGTCTAAAACTAAATATTAACCATGGTCACGACATTACTTTTTCTACAAAGGTTAGGGTGTAGATAATAGTATGGATGAAGGCAAGAGCCATAAGAGGCTAGTCTTTGCTTAATAAAGACTGAGGTTGCTATTAGGCATCCATTTGGATTTAGTGTCAGAGTTACCCTTAGGGTTAGGTTACTTTTTTACTTGAGTTAATAATAAAATTAAATTTAGAATTATATTTTTGAGCAATATTACTGTGTATTCATATGTGAAAAAAATGTTATTTACCATCACATTAACTTAACTCAGATTCATGAATCAGCGACTAAAAAGTAGACAAGTGGAAACTATCTGAGATTGCATCCATGGATTGAAATAAAGCCAGTGAATGCATAGCACACAGGAGAATCTTAGGCAACCTAAAATTGATCATGGTGGGAGGTAAAATGATGAAATGGTTGCAAATGTAACAAGAAGGTATGTCCCGTTTGGTTACTGTTAGAAAAAAAGGGCAGTTAGCAGTACAGAGGCTCAATTGTCAGTCCTGAGCATCAGCTCTTCAAGGCATTTGCATCACATGTAATTCGGTAAGCTGTTCATGAATGACATTAGGGTAGAGCCAGTGGTTTGCTTGTTTTTCCCTGGGCTCCTGCTTTCAAGCTACTACTGTGGCTGTTATTACCCATTTGTTCTCCTTTACAGAGTGATAATACGGCTGCATCATGGGTGTCACTAAGGTGGTAGTCAGGGGCATTCTCTGTTTTGCCATACAGTTTCTGCTGTGCATCCTTATTGACATCCTATGAAGGGAGTGCAATAGGTCATTTTGAGTAACCATCTGCTTCAGTGAGTGACATTACCATTGGAGAGCCCACCTCTCTAAACAGGTGTCTCAGCTCTTTAGCTAGGATCCTAACATAGACTAGTCACCCAGTGAATATGCACCAAACTTCTCTCCCCTGAGAGATATGAAGAGGCAATGCTTCATCACTTGCACTTTTTGATGACATAATAAAAACACATTGTGCTTGATAGAGTTAGAAAAACAGAGTCCATTTCTATAAATCAGCTATACAAACAGAGCCTTCACAGCATTTCATTGAAATGCCAGGCAAGTGAAAGCATTCATCTATTCTTCCAGCCATTTCTATTCCATTTGCATTTTGAACATTATGCTCATAACCTGCAGAGCAGGACAGTCCAGACTTCTCTGTCCTCAAAAGTAGCCTTTATCTAATCCTGGGAAATAATGCTGGATTCCCAGGACATATGAGGAATATGTTCTCTCCAATGGGTCCTTGGTCCGCCACAGGGACTTCTTTTAGTGGATGTGCCTAGACCAGGGACATCATCACTTAATGGCCTAGCTGCTGTACCTGTTTCCTGTTTATAAGTAAGATCCTCGTGGATTGCTGAGCTCTTTACCCTCTCACAAAGAATGAGTTCAGCAACCTTGTGAAGGAATAAGTAATAAAAAACTGAAGCCCCTTTCATAAAATGCCTTTTGATTCTTAACTGGAACATAGACTAATAACCCCTAGGTTAGCTGAAAACTGCATAATTCAACCCATACAGCATTCTTTCGCTGCACTACCTGGTTCATGCTTTCTAATACCCACCTAAGGCAGTGACCCTATTAAAACTAAGCTTCCTATATGAAGCATCTAGTGATTTTTTTTATGGGAAAATGTCATCTAAGCTATGGTGACCAGCTCTAGTGACAGCAACATCACAGGTGTGCTTGCATGTTACACCTTAGTCCTGGAAAGACACTGTCATTAGTTATGGCTGTGGAAGATTTTCCCTTCCTTTATTTTTACACTTTTAATATTATATTACCATATCATTCTGGGGGAATTGTTGTTCTGGCTGTGGCACACTTGTGACAGTAGTTTACAATGCTAAAAGTACAGTTTTGTACCTACCATAAATGTAGATGTTCGAAGATCCACATTGCTGCAGTCCTAACACTTGGGTAGTCCGCTGTCCCTCGGTCGGCCCGAATATCAGAGTATAAGGCTGACGTCGGTCAAGGCGCATTTGACTGACATCAGAACATCAGGGTACAAATGCGCATGACCGACGTCATATCCTCAGTCTTTTCTTGCCCCAGATGTCAGAAGACCCTAAAAAGAAAGGTCAAAACCCATAGACAACAACTAAACAACCAACCAGCCTAACACCAAAAATATGTACAATATATACAATATATACAATATACACAATATACCTCAGATGGATAACCCAACCCACACAACCACCTCAAACTACAGAGGGGAAGGAGGGAGGGTAAATTGGACTGCAGCAATGTGGATCTTCGAACATCTACATTTATGGTAGGTACAAAACTGTACTATGTTCTTCATCTCACATTGCTGCAGTCCTAACACTTGGGTAGAATCCCAAAGCAGAGGTAAGGGAGGATGGCTAAACTATAATGAAGCAGGAGCCGCCAAAATGCCCTGCAACACAGCAGTGGCAAAACCAGCCCTGGATTTAGAGTACAATGGAAGGTGGTAATGCCTAGATTAGGTATGCACTGAACTCCAAGTGGCTGCCTCCAAAATATCCTTAGTTGCCACCCCCCTCAAAAAAGCTGTTGAAGTGGCAGTAGCCCTAGTGGAATGAGGCCTAATCCCAGCTGGAATCTCTTTGCCATGATGGGAATAACAGAAAGCAATGCAAAATCCAATCCACTTAGAAATAGTTTGTTTTGACACGGGCTTGCCCTGAGAGCACAAAGCAAAAGAAACTAATAACTGCTGAGATTGTCTGAACCCTTTAGTTCTGTCCAAATAATATTGCAACTGCCTGTGTACATCTAAAGTGTGCAAAATCTTTTCCCCTTTATTTTGGGGATTTGCATAAAAAGTAGGCAAATGAATAGTTTGGTTTAAAGCCACACTAGAAACCACTTTAGGCATAAAGGAAGGATTAGTACGTAAAGATACCCTATCCTTATGGAAAATTAAGAAAGGCTCAACTGCCATAAGGGCCTGCAATTCAGAAACCCTTCTTGCAGAGGTAATGGCCAACAAAAAAGGAGTCTTCCATGACAAATATTTCAAATCAGCAGTAGCTGCAGGCTCAAAAGGTTGTAGAGTGAGTTTCTCCAACACAAAATTGAGATCCCAAGCAGGAGTAGGAGCCCTTCGTGGGGGTCTTATATTCTTTGCCCCTCTAAGAAATTGCTTGAACAAAGGATGAGAAAACAATGGTGGGTCACAGTCGTAGTGAGCTGAAATTGCTGCAGCATGAATCTTAATAGAAGAGAAGGACAAACCTTTGTCTAACAACTCAGTAAGATATTGAAGAGCCACACTCAAATCAGGCTCAGAAACATCCAAATCCTTAGCTGCACTCCAAAACAAAAATCTCTTCCATTTATCTGCGTACACTTTCCTTGTACTAGGCCTTCTAGCTTCCAAAATCACATTCAAAACTTGTTGTGGAAGTTGAGACCCTCTATGGTTTAAAACAGAATATGCCAGGCTGTTAGGTGAAGAGAGTGAAGTTTGACATTGAGCAAATGACTGTCCTCCTGGGACAACAGATGTGGAATCAAAGGCAAAGGTCATGGAGGCTTCCGTACTAGACTTCTCAGTAATGGGTACCAGTGCTGTCGAGGCCAATCTGGAGCTATCAAAATCATCCTTGGCTTGTCCTGTCTGACCTTCAGAAGTACCTTTGGGAGGAGAGGCAGAGGTGGAAAGGCATACACATGAAGATTTTTCCAACTGAAAGAAAGAGCATCCACTTTCCAAGCTGTGGGATGAAACCTCTTTGTGCAAAACTTTGGCAGCTGGTGGTTTAGTGGAGAAGCGAACAGATCTATGTCTGGAGTTCCCCAGGACACTGTCAATTTCTGAAATACATGACGATCCAGTTTCCACTCGTGGGGATCCATGATTTGTCTGCTTAACACATCTGCTAAGGAGTTCTGTGCTCCCGGCAGAAACCTTGCCTGAAGGCTTAGTTGTAAACTGAGAGCAGTCTCCCACAAAATCATTGCTTGCCTGCATAGAGGATAAGAATGTGTTCCCCCTTGCTTGTTGATGTACCACATGACAGTTGTGTTGTCTGTTTGAATCAACACCTGCCCTGGAAGAAGTAAATCCTTGAAAGCTATTAATGCAAACTGGACTGCTAACATCTCCTTCAAGTTGATATGTAGATGCTGTAGTCTGACAGGCCACTTGTCTTGTATCCACTTTCCGTTTAGATGAGCTCCCCAAGCTTTGTCCGAGGCATCTGTCGTTAAAATTTGACTCGCCTCTGACCGGGTCACAGAGAGTCCCTTGTTTAGGTGACATTCCTGAGCCCACCACAAAAATTCCTTTTGAATGCAAGGTATTATTGGAATGACAGTGTCCAGATCCTGGCAGTGCTGTGTCCATACATTTTTGAGATACCATTGCAACTTCCTCATATGCAGTTTGGCATTGGGAAGCACCAGAATACAAGATGCCATGAACCCTAAGGCTTGAAGGACTGTCCTTGCAGTCAGCCCGGACTGAAGAGATAGATGATGGAAGTAAAGGGAAAGATTCTTTTGTTTGTCCGGGGTTAGAAAGGCCATCTGGGATGCTGTATTCAGTCTTACACCCAGAAAGCACATGTCTTGAGAGGGTACTAGACTGGACTTTATTTCGTTCACAGAATACCCCAGGCATCTTAGCACTGCTATCACATATTCCAAATGACGAAGAAGCTCGTCCCTTCCTTGAGCCAGAATCAGGCAATCGTCCAAATAAGGACAGATTTGTATTCCTTTCAGCCTGAAGAAAGCTATCACTGGAGCCAGAACTTTCGTAAATACTCTGGGCACAGTAGATAAGCCAAAGGGCAATGCAGAGAACTGATAGTGAGAAGTCCCAGTCCGAAAACGCAGGTACTTCCTGCAACTTAGCCTAATAGGAACATGAAGGTAAGCCTCCTTGAGATCCAAAGTTACCATCCAGTGATCCTTGCCCAGCAGAGGTAAAAGCTGTTGTAACGTCAACATTTTGAACTTGGGAATGTCCAGATAAGTGTTGAGGATAGATAAATCCAAAATTGGTCTCCACGTGTTCCCCTTTTTTGGTGCAAGAAATACAGTTATTCACTGTTTCTGACATCCGGTAAACCACTGAGGCAAGAAAAAACCAAAATATTCCCCAACGGGGTACTTAACCAACTCTGACTTCGGTCTGAAACTCCGAATTCAAAAAATTTCAGAATGCTGAACGGCACTTGCAACACTGCTTCTGCATCGGACCATGTGGCAAAAAAGACTGAGGATATGACGTCGGTCATGCGCATTTGTACCCTGACGTTCTGATGTCAGTCAAATGCGCCTTGACCGACGTCAGCCTTATACTCTGATATTCGGGCCGACCGAGGGACAGCTGACTACCCAAGTGTTAGGACTGCAGCAATGTGAGATGAAGAACATCCATAGTTAAAGGAATAGAAACCTGCTTTTGAAAACATATTCAGAGGAATGCTTATGTCCTGTTTATTACATTGCATGGGACATTTGTAACTTTCATTAAGTAGCATAAACTGTTGGCCTAAAAAAAGATTTATATTTATTCCATAGACAGTATAAAACTCTGCCTTGTGATATAGTAGAAATGCCCTTTGGACATACTGGCCAAGCTGGCATACAATTTTTATGTAGTTCAAAAATGTATAGTAAAGTATTGCAAAGTCTGTTGCATTTAAATAATCTTCAAGTCAACATTTTACCATTTAGCACTTGTGAACCTGTCAGTAGGTGGTAGTGCAGTAACTAGGCTGATTCATACCTTGGATATTTCCTCTATTAAACAAAACTTTAGTTTAAAAAAAAAAAAAAAAAAGGCTTTCCTCCCCTCTCACACAGCCTCAGCTCTTTAAATAAATATATGGCAGTACCGCTACTAAAGACTGCTACCATTCAAAAATGGCCAGCTCTTTAAATGAATACATAGCAATATCACTAATAAACAATATCAGCAATGAACAATGTTCAACTCCATACCTCTCAGACTGGAACCATCAAAAATCTGGACAAAGGCCCAAGAAAAGTAGGTACAACTGGCCAAAAATTGGCATGCTGATTAAAATAAAATTTGCATACATAATTATGTAACCCCACCCACTCCAGTGGAATTGTGGGATGCCAACTTTTAAACTCAGTTTGAAGAACAGACAAAATATTAAACACCAGAACAATAGTGTTTTACTTATATTAATATTTGAACTTGTACCAAATTTTGCACTTGTGTAAAACTAAAATTCAATTTTCTTTTATAAAAATAAAAGCATCTGCTCCCACACTATTAAATACTGTACATTACCAAAATGTTTATCAAAAAAGGAGCTTGTCAGGTTAAAACATTTTGCTTCTAAATCCTACAGCCTTTCAGAACCAGATATGCTACCTAGCACTTCAACAGAATCCTGTATGTACAGAACTTAAAACAACACCATCTGGAAGTATTTTAAGCTTCCGGTTCATCATTACATCATCTATCAGCTACAGTAAACCCACATAGCAGATAGCCTGACATAGCAACTGCATTTGTTCTCAGGGAACAGTGGTAAGTCAGTGCAAATCTACTGTGCCTGAGTAACTAGAGAGAAACTATCTACAAATCAGTGTTGCATGGATTAGCAGTACATTAACTCCTGTCATAAATCCTACAGAGATTTAGAGTATGTGTGCATTGCTGGCAAATTGCAAAGTCTAACCCTTTATCCCTTATAAATCTGGTGGATGTAATAACTCTGAAACATATGATCTACATAATGCCACTTGCTGTGTTAACATGCCTCCACAAGAAGTCTAGATTCTTTTAAGACCACCCTTATGGAAGGACATCATCACAGCAGTGTGCTACTCTTCAGGGACAAAAATAGTAGCTAATGTTAAGTAAAAGCTGCTTGAAAAATGTTGCTGTACAGGCATACTTTATACTATTAATAAACAACCAGGTATATTGTCAGGTCCCACGGAGGAAGTACTTTTGATCTTGGTTAGTACTTTCAGTAAATGATCTTTAGAGATATTTGGAGGAGTAAGGAATTCAAATTTTGGGGGGCTTTGAAGAAAAGTCTTGAGGTGAAGTTGACAGTAAATTTGTTTGCAAGGGTACTGGCATTGTCTTTTGGGTCAGAATAGGAAGTGTCATTACGAATAAGTTCTGAGCAATATAGGGTATTGTTCTTAAATGATATCTGTGGTTTCAGGTACAATTTTAAGTTAATGGACTCTTTTAGTGTACCACAAAAGTTACGAAAAAAAGAAAAATAGTGCAGCAGAGGCAAGTGTTTTTCAGCTTTGAAAGCTACGGGACTCTAACCTCTGCCACCAGTGAGGAGCCACCCAACAAGAATGTCAAGAAACCATTAAATACTTTGTTCAGACTTTAAAAAGAAGTCCAGACAAAGTGTTAAGTTCATTTAATGTCTTCCTGATGCTTTTCTGCTGTGATCACAGAGCACTTTCAAGCTGGATGCTAGTGCTGAAAGGATATGGGAGAGTTAAATTGTTAAACACTTTTCTGATGATAATTTAGAGGCAAGATAATGCATCCTAGGAAAAAATGGATCTGAGCATGATTTTATTTTTCATCTTTGGGACCCTGAGTGCATTCATCTACTTAGTTGTATGTTGCCAAGAGTTGATTTGCTTGTTCAGATGGTCTTAAATTTTCATAAATGGCATTACACTGGTTTTGCTAAGTCACATCTACAACCATAACATTGCACTCTGTCTAGCTGTCTATCCATTTTCATTGCTTTTCATCCAGTAGTTCATGGGTGGCATCTTTTTTAACTATTTATAGATATTGAATTCTCCATCTTTGCCATGATTTTTTTCCTGGAATTGAATGCATTTTGTTTATGTTTATCAGTCTGTATGTCAGTCTGTAGAGTTTCTGAACTGGGTCAATGTGTGTCTGTCACTGTTAACCAGTAAACCAAACTTAAGTTACCAAAGAGGTTTTTGGAGATATTTTACTTACGCATTTAGTGGTATTTGAATACTTTACATTTGTATTTTGCACCCTGACTCACTTTATTTGCATTTGCTACTGGATCATTATCAATGTAGCTGGCTGTTTCTTGGTCAATGTGTGTGGCTTGAAGTTTGCAGCACTGGACCATTAAATAATATTTGTCTGGAACTGGTACATTAGGAACATTGAAAGAATGCCTGTGTGGCTCACTTGCAGTGATGCTTGGGCTAAATTTGTCCTGGATCAGTCAGTCCACTTTGGTGATATATTATGCAATGTATGTTTTTCATCTTCAGCCACAATGGTTTGTAAATTATTCTGGAACTGTCTCTAAAACTACTATTTTTATACACTGCAGAGCATTGTTCAAATGTATTAGAACATCTGGACTTCAGATTTATTTTCACTGTTATTATGAAAATAGTGTTATTTTACTTGCCCCACCCACCCCCATCTTCCTCATCCTCTTATTTAATTCTGAACACTGACAGCATGGTGGTCTGCATATTTTCCCCTCCTACAAAACCATTAAAAAACAACTAAAGCAGTTAATCAGCCCATCAAAGGCCAACTCAATGATCTTTGGAACAAAGCATTGTCTCAAACAACTGATCTCAAACTGGTCTGTCACACAATCTGTAGACAATATCCATTAAAACAACACTCAATATAACTTGACATTTTGCTTGATCAGTTACTCTTCCTTGAAAACCACATGCAGTACACAAAAATCAAGAGTGAAAAAAATTCTATTCTGATCATGGAAAACTGTCCCGTGCTGCCTTGGCAGAATTACTACTGCACAGCAGAGCTGTAGCAAGGGAATCTAAGCTGCACAGCCATTTTACAAAAGGCCTACATGATAATATACATAATTCATAATGATTAGATCATGATGGTGTCATATGCAAACTGACACCCAGGGCTAGAACCCCACAATTCTTGTCCTTCCTTCCACTCTGATGGATGTTTTTTTTTTCTACGTTTGCTATGGTGTACCACCAGGGTGAGAAATGCTCTCCTGAAATGCTGCAGCTAGAAAAACAACGATACCGATAAATGCAGGTCACTTATGCTGCACTCTGACAGGAAACAATGACCTCTCTCCTACTTCCTTAAACGGATCAATGTCTTACACTGCCAAAATAATCTATTATAATCTTACAAAAATAAATATTCTGCGGTACAAATGCTGTCCGACAAAACTTGACAGCACTATCAACTGTTATATCCACACAATATTCATCTAATGAACATCCAGCTGTGCTCCTTTTTTCTATCCCCATTCCATCAATTGTTCTGCCATCTGCTGAAGTACCTAAAATGGTTTCTACTTGATATGAGTAAACTTTCATTATACAATGACCCCCCATTAATATTCAAAAACGTTCACGCTGATTGGTCAGCGTGCACATTGTAAATCAGAGTTATAGTAATGGAAAAAGGTCTGGTCGCCCGGACTTTTTCCATTACTATAACTCTTTTTTTACAGCAACGGAGAACGCAAGATCTTCGTTGCTTCACACTGTCTCGCTATGTTAAACGAGTTTAACATAGCGAGAAAGTTTGTAAAAAGCAACAGAGATCTTGCTTTCTCTGTTGCTTTTTTAAAAGCTGTCTCACTATGTTAAACCCATTTAACATAGCAAAACAGTTTGTAAAAAGCAACGGAGATCTTGCTTTCTCCATTGCTTTTGCCCACAGCTATGATGTACTACGGAGGCATACACATATGCAGTACATCAGAACTGCCGCAGAATACCAGACAGCTGCGGAAGGGCAGCAAGGAGGCATTATACAATGCCATTATTTAAGAAAAGCAATTATTTTTTTTCTTAAATAATGTCATTGTATAATAGCAATAACCCACTTCTGGGTGTGGGTAATGCTGGATTTACCCACAATTGGCTTTGTTTGGCCACTCAGTCTTCACCCTCGTGACCAAACCACACCAACAGTGGGTAAATCCAGCATTACCCACACCCAGGCGTGGGTTATTGCTATATTAACTAACATGTAGAGTAACTAAGCCATGCACTCACCATGGGTGCTGCCATGTTTGAAATGTCACACATCCTGTAACAGATACTCAACATAAACACACCCTCATAAAATACATAAAATATAACAACAATAATGTTACATTATTTTTCTGTCAAATTGTCTTGGATTCCTTGGTATTAGCTGGGACACTGTGGGTGCCTATTAACAACAGTTGGCAGTTTGCAAAAAGTTAGTGACCTACTATGAACAAAAGGCTGTCCCTCCTGCTTCTGGCTGAGACTGAGTCTCTCTGGGGTCTGGGATGGAATTCCTGGAGTTGCTGGGTGGACTGGTCTGGGACTCTGGACACTGCACAACTTGAACTTGGCTTGGCTAGTTGGCTGCCACTGGCAGAAGCAGAATGCATGCAGAAGTTTAATACTTCAAAGTTCACTTCACTTAAGAATATTTAAAGAAACGAAGAGCTATACAGCTCCTCTCCAAGTCCACTCGATATGTGCTGTGCTGTGCTTGCAGGCTGCTGAGAATGAATCGTTGTTCATTCAAATCAATGTAGTGTATGTCCGACTTTGAGTACGAACATCAATGTATGTGAAAAAAAAAAAAAAAAAAAGGTAAACAAGCTGTCCAAGCACTATTCTGACAGGCTGGCAGTCTCCATCACGAAGCTGATGTCATTGCACACATCCTGCATGTGATGGCATCAGTGTCAACTTTAAAAAAAAATAAAATAAAACATGAAAAAAAAAAATGGGAATTAAAGAGGCTATTCTGGAATCTGTGGCACCCAATTATTTGGACCTCAAAGCCGATAACTACCGAGGAATTTGGTACAGCTAAGAGGAGTAATTTCAGCTCTTTAAATGAATACATGGCAATACTGCAAATAAACAATACCAGCAATCAACAATATTCAGCTTTTTAAATGGATGGTTAGAAATACTGCTACTAAACAATGCCACCAATCAACAATCCCCAGCTTGTTAAAGGAATACACGGTAATACTGCTACTAAACAATGCCACCAATCAACAATCCCCAGCTCGTTAAAGGAATACACGGTAATACTGCTAATAAACAATGCCACCAATCAACAATCCCCAGCTCGTTAAAGGAATACACGGTAATACTGCTAATAAACAATGCCACCAATCAACAATCCCCAGCTCGTTAAAGGAATACACGGTAATACTGCTAATAAACAATGCCACCAATCAACAATCCCCAGCTCGTTAAAGGAATACACGGTAATACTGCTACTAAACAATGCCACCAATCAACAATCCCCAGCTTGTTAAAGGAATACACGGTAATACTGCTACTAAACAATGCCACCAATCAACAATCCCCAGCTTGTTAAAGGAATACACGGTAATACTGCTACTAAACAATGCCACCAATCAACAATCCCCAGCTTGTTAAAGAAATACACGGTAATACTGCTACTAAACAATGCCACCAATCAACAATCCCCAGCTTGTTAAAGGAATACACGGTAATACTGCTAATAAACAATGCCACCAATAAACAGTGCCCAGCTCTCTAAATGAATGCATGGCAAAACTGCTACTAAGCAATACTAGCAATTAGCACTGTGTCATTCATTCAATGAATACATGACAATACCGTGTCACAAACAGTACCAGGAATCAACACTGCCCTGCTCTTTAAATGAATACATGACAATACTGCTTCATAAACAGTACCAGCAATCAACAATGCCCCACTCTTTAAATGTATACACGCATATACCACATCATAAACAATACCAGCAAGCAACAATGCTCAACTCATTAAATGAACGCATGGCAATACTGCCACTAAACAATGCCAGTAATCATTTCAGCTCTTTAAATGAACACATGACACTACTTCTGTTAAACAATACCAATAATCATTAAGGCCCAGCTGATTAAATGAATGTATGGCTAAACCACTTCTAAATAATAGGTTCATAAGTTCATAGGTTCATACTCGGCTATCTGCCCTAGGGCATTTATAAGCCTAGCCAGAGTGTGTTTGGCTTTCGCCACCCCTTGGAATGAGGATAGTGTGCCCATTTAGGGTTTAGTTTACTGCGCCTCTGTCTAGCAGTGACACAGAGATAACCCCCGGGGTAAACCTACGATCTCCCATCCACTCGTCAAGATTTCTCTTGAAGAGAGTCAGTGAGGGGCTCTGCCTAACATGGACTGGGATTCTGTTCCAGAGTGAGGGGAGCCTCTGGGTTATGAATCTGTCCCTCCAACTCGTCCTATTTATTTCTGTGTTGAGGTCCAAATCACTCGCTCTCATGGCTCTGGTGGATTTGGATTTTCTGAGGTAGAGCATGTCCATTAATTCCGGATTGGACATGGCCTTGTACATCAGGCATAGATCGCCTCTGAGTAGGCAGTATGCGACTGAATAGAGCTGGAGTTTCTTTAGCCGGGCAGCATATGGCATATGTTTGAGACCCTTGATCCTCTTGGTGAGGTACTTTTGGGGTCTTTATAACTGCTGCAGGTGTCGGGTAAGGTACATCCCAAATGGGGCATTGTACTCAATTATGGGCCTGATAAGGGAGGAGTAAAGTGTCACAATGACCTCTCTTGATCTAGATGTGAATCCTTTCATGATAAGGTGGGGAATATAGGAGGTCTTTCTAACCACTTTGGCAATGTGAGTGTCAAATGAGAGGTTACTGTTAACTTGGGTCCCTAGGTCCCTGATTACTTCTTCTGTACTTAATGGATTACCACCTATGTGGTAATTTGTGGGTACTTTGTTCTTCCCAAAGGGTATGACTATACATTTTTTGGCATTTAGTTTAAGGCCATGGCTCTGGCACCAGTTATCCATTTCTATGAGACCTTTTTGAAGGATGCTTGTGTCTGCTGGAGAATCAATTATGGCACCCAGTTTGCAGTCATCTGCGAACTTGGTCAGCCACAATCCTCCTATGTTAGCTTGCGCCTCAGAAAAATAAATGCCGAACAAGAGAGGTCCCAGGACTGAGTCCTGTGGGACGCCACTTGTAACTGGTTTAGAGTCTGACATGGATCCAGCAATTCTGACCTTGTGGGTTCTGTCCTTGAGCCAGTTTGCAACCCATCTTATGACATAGGGGTTTACATTTAAGCTGGTGAGCTTGTCTATGATGCCCGAGTGGGGTATTGTGTCGAAGGCTTTTGCAAGGTCAAGGTAGGCTGTATGAACTGCCTTACCCTCATCAATGGCCTTAGTAACTGTTTCAAAGAAGTCGACCAGGTTCAAGAGGCAGGATCTGCCTTTGACAAAGCCGAATTGGGTAGGATCCAATGTCTGTAGGTCCCCAATGTCTTTGTTTATGAGTTCCATAATGATCCTCTCCATAGCTTTGAAGACCAGGCTCGTCAAGCTTATGGGGCAGTAATTTCCAGGGTCCATAGAGGCACCTCCTTTGTGGAGTGGGACCACTGTTGCTGTACACCATTCTTTGGGTACATATCCTGTAGTAAGGCTAAGATTAAACAGCAGCCTTATGTGCGGCAATGCCAGCAATCAAGAATGTTCAGCGCTTTAAATAAATGCATGGCAATGCCACTATAAACAATTCCAATAATCAATAATGCCCCTCTCTTTAGTTGAATACCTGGCAATAAAGCTACTAAACAATATTGGCAATCAACAATTCTCAGTTCATAGCAATACCCCTACTAAAACATGCCAGTTATCAACAATGCCCAGCTATTTCAATAAATACATGGCAATACTGCTACTAAATAATGCCAGCAGTTAACAATGCAAAGCTCTTTGAATGAATACATAGCAATAGTACTACTAAACAATGCCAGCAATCCAGAATGGCAGCTAAACAATGCAAGACATAGATAACGCCAAGCTCTTTGAATGAATACGTGGCAAAACCACTACAAAACAGTACCAGCAATCAAGAATAACCAATTCTTTAAATAAATTCATGACAATACTGATACTGAACAATGCCAGCTCTTTAAATGAATGCATAGCCATACTGCTACTAAACAGAGAATGATGCCTAGCTCTTTGAATGAATAGTTGACAATACAGCAACTACACTATTCCATTTGTCAACAATGCCCATCTTTAAATGAATACATGGCAATTCGGAAAATAAACTATGCCAACAATCAACAATGATCAGCTCTTTAAATGGACTCATGGTAGTACCACTGTAAAACAATGTCAGCAATCAACAATGGCTAGCTCCTTAAATAAATGTATAGCAATACCACTACTAAACAATACCAGTAATCAGTAATGTTTAGCTCTTTAATTCAATACATGGCAGTACTGCTACTAAAGAATACTAGCAATTGACAATGTCCAGCTCTTTAAATGAATGCAGGGCAAAACCACTACTAAACCATGCCAGCAATCAGTGATGCCCAGCTCTTTAAATGAATGCATGACAGTACTGCTACCAAAAATACCTTTAATCAACAGTTTCCAGCTCTTTAAATGAATACATGACAATACTGCTACTAAGCAATACCAAAAATGAACAATGTGCAGCTGTTTAAATGAATGCATGGCAGTACAGCAAATAAACAATTCCAGCAATTAACACTCTCGGGCTCATTAAATGAATACATGGCAGTACCACTGCTAAACAATGCCAGCAATCAACAATGACCAGCTCTTTAAATGAATATATTACAATACTGCTACCAAACAATATCAGTAATCAATAATCCACAGCATGGCAAACAACTGCTAAACAGTAATAGCAGTCAACAGTACTCAGCTCTTTAACTAAATACATGACAATACTGCGACTAAACAATACCAGTGAACAACAATGCCCAGCTCTTAAAATGAATCCATGGGAGAACCACTACTAAGCAATATCAACAATCAGTAATGCCCAGCTCTTTAAATGAATGCATGAAAAAAACTCCTACTAAACAATGGCAGCAGTCAATAATGTCCAGTTCTTTAAACGAATACATTGTCAGTGCTGCTTCTAAACAGTACCAGCAATGAAAAATGACCACCTGCTTAAGTGAATGCATGGCAATACATTAAATAAACAATTTCAGCAATCAACAATGCCCAGCTGTTTACATGAATATATACAATATTGCTGCTATACAATGCCAGCAATCAACAATACTCAGCTTCTAAAATAAATACATGGCAATACTGCTACCAAAAAACAATACTAGTAATAAATAATGCCCAGCTCTTTAAATGAATGCATGGCAAAACCACTAGTTAACAGTAGCAGCATACAACAATACCCACCTCTTTAAATCAATACATGACAATACAGCTACTAACAATATTAGCAGTCAACAATGCCCAGCTCTTCAAATGAATAAAAGGAAATGCCACTACTAAACAACACCAGCGATCAACAATGCCCAGCTCTTTAAATAAATACATAGCAGTAGTGCTGCTAAACAGCGCCAGCAATCAAAAAAGACTAGCTCTTCAAATGAATGTATAGCAATACTGCTACTAAACCATACCAACAATCAGTAATGCCCACCTCTTGAAAACAATACATGGCAATACTGCTGCTAAAAATGCCAACAATCAGCAATGCCCATCTCTCTAAATTAATACATAGCAGCACTGATTCTAAAGAATGTCAGCAACTAAACAATTCCAGCAATCCGTCTCTTTAAATTAAGAGATGGCAATACTTCTACTTTACAGTACCAGCAATCGACAATGTCCAGGCTCATTAAATGAATACATGGAACAACTGTTACTAAACAATGCCAACAATCAACAATGCCCAGCTCTTTAAATGAATGCTTGTTAAAACCACTGCTAAACAATGCCAACAATCAACAACATCCAGCTCTTTAAATGATTGAGGGCAGTACTGCTACTGTACAATACCAGCAGCTAAGAATGCTAGCAATACTGCTACTAAACAGTGTTAGCAATCATCAGTACCCAACTCTTTTTAATAAATGCATGCAAAACCACTACTAAGCAATACCAGTTATTGATAATACCAGTACTACCATATTGCTGTTCATTGCTCACCTATCATCTTGCACCTATTGGCTGACAGTCATTTTCGAAAATGCCATTACGGTGAAAGCAGTATGCTGAAACCACTTTGTGTGACACAGGAGTTTTCACATTTTTCCACTGCTGTGCAAATTTGGAGCAGGTATATAGCAGTGGGGGGGGCATGGGGGGTTTCTTCCATATAGTGGGTGCAAATGGTGCTTTCCCCTGAAAAAAGCAGGTTTTATTTGTAGTTATACCACCTTGTATTTGAAAAGAAATTTAACTGTAAGTTTTTTAGACTATACTTTTGATATCTTTGGTCTCAACTTTGTCAGCACAATTTAGCATTTGTATTTTTTTAATGTTTTTTTTTATTTTTTCTGTGATGTTAATCTTTGTCAGCTCATTTAAACCCATTCTTAAATAATTTGTGCTTTGCGTGACTAACTTGCACCAGTTTTACATTTCTGATCATTACATAATAAAAAGCCAGTTTAGGAGTTTTATGACTATAGCATATTGCTTTACACAGAATGCCTCAGAATATCTTATATGGATTTGAAAAAGAAATTAGGGCAGCTATTTTTAATTTCAGATTCATAAAAATGGAGACTGACAGTCAAAATGAATAAAGAATGATGGGACTGCTTAGTAATATAAATAGTGGTGTTTGAAGTTATTATCTCAGGTCAAGACAAGTACACCTTTTACCCTTTCTTTTTCTATGATGTGTTTTCTCCATATGTAAATGAAGTAATATGTGTGAAGTTCCAAAAAACATCATGAGCATTTCAGATACAAATTAACCCCAATAATCTAGCACCTATGAATAAAACATTACGCAAATGAAACATAGCTTAAAGTCAGTTGTTTGGTGGCTGAAGTGACAGTGCAAATTTTTATATGTTAAGTCTATTTATGTAAGACTGTTGTGAATTGAAAATGAATAATGTCATAATACCCATCATGACATTCATCCATATACATCACATGCCAGTATAGCACACACACGGTCACACACACACACACACACACACACACACACACACACACACACACACACACACACACACACACACACACACATATACCCATCATACCATTCATCCATATACATCACATGCCAGTATAGCGCACACACACACACACACACACACACACACACACACACACACACACACACACACAGTGTCATAAATACACACACACGCACACACATGCACACACACACACACACACACACACACACACACACACACACATATACTCATTATACCATTCATCCATATACATCACATGCCAGTATAGCACACACACGCACACACACACACACACACACACACACACACACACACACACACACACACACACACACACACACACATACCATTCATCCATATACATCACATGCCAGTATAGAACACACACACACACACACACACACACACACACACACACACACACACACACACACACACACACACACACACACACACACACACACACACACACACACACACACACACACACACACACACACACACTGTCATAAATATCCATCATACCATTCATCCATAAACATCACATACTAGTACAGCGCGCACACACACACACACACACACACACACACACACATGCAGACACACATATGCAGGCACACACACATACATACATGTGCATGCATGCAAACAGACACATGCAGACCCATGTGGGTTGTTCTCCAGTTCGATTCTCAGCTGGGCTGCTTTCTGTGCAGAGTCTGCAGGTCCTCCCTGCATTCGCTTGGGTTTTCTCCTGGTGCTCTGGTTTCCTCCCACATTACAAAGACATTTGTGGATTGCTTATCCCTGGTCCTCTGCTGAAAATGGGCCCTGTCCCAGTCAGACTTTCCCGGGAAACAAAATGTAAAATAAATAAATAAAAAATAAAATACACACACACACATATATGCATACAGGCACATGCACATATGCACGTGTACATGCAGAGACATGCACAGACTCTCTCTTTTTCTTAATGAAGTTCAGCTGAAATGTGCTTCCATATAATAAATTGAATGTGGTTTTGGATATTGCAATGAAAGATGTGAGCTGAATTTCATCATCAATCTAAAGGAATCATCTTTGTGGAATTAAAAGTTAAGTTTTTATGGTGGGTAAAGATCTCACCCCATTGCTTAGTAAAGTGAGGTTGCTGCACCTCAAGGAAAGTTGAAGTTTTCACTTTCAGTACCCCACACTTTCTATGCATTTTAAAACATTGCATTATTTCTGTCCAGTGCATCTGCAGTGAGTTAGTAATTCTCTGTGCAGATGTTAAGTTAGAAATTGCCAACATATCAGATGAAAGTCATTCAATTTTTCTTACAGGTCATAACAGATGCTTTTTGAGCACAAAGAATACATTTAGCCCAAAAGATGTTGTCCTTTTGCACCAGAAGTGATCAGAAAAACTAGTCACTGTTCATGAGATGCATCGTCTTAGCATACATAGTTTCATAGGTTCAAAGGAGATTACTAGGCTAATGGCTTAAGAACCTTTATAAGCCTAACCAATATAACCTTTTTTTACCCTGTATATGGCCCCTGTGGTAAGTGGATTGCATGGGTTTATGCCTCTGCCTTGAGTATTTTACAGATTTTACAGATTACCCCTATCCATAAGGAAGAGAAGCACTACCCCAGGTGTGAATTTGTGATTCCCCATCCATCAATCAAAATTTCTCTAAAAGAAGGCATAGGAAGGACTCCTTTTAATGTGAATAGGAAGCCTGTTCCGAAGAAGGGGCAATTTCTGAGACACATATGCACTCACCATCATGTTTTGTTTTAGTCATTGACTAAGTTTAAATGCCTAGAATGGGTGACCCTTGTACTGTTTGTCTTACAGATGTGTAGCAGCTCCATTAGAGCTGGATCGGTGAGTGCCTTATAGGTCAGATATAGGTCACCCCTTAATAATTGGTAGGAGACAAGTTGTTAACACCCTGTATTTTCTTTGTGAAGGACCTCTAAGGTCACTCCAGCTGTTGTAAGTGTATGGTCAAATACATTCTAAATGGTGCATTGTACTCTAGTACTGATCTAATGAGGGCTGAGTACAGTGGGACTATAATCTCCCTGGATCCAGATGCCATACCTTTTGGACCTCCTCACCACTGTGGACATGCGACCGTCAAAGTTTAGGTTACCATCTATTTGCATACCCAGATCTGTCACCTCTGATTCTACTCTTAGGGGTGCATTGTTAATGTTGTATTTAGCTGGGGTATTTGATTTCTTAGAGGGTACAATAATGGACTTCTTCACATTATTTTAGGTCATGGCTCAAACACTAATCATTTACCTGATTTAGACCCTCCTGAAGGATATCAGCATCATTGGTGGATTCAATGATTACCCCCAGTTTGCAGTTATCGGCAAACTTTGTCAGCTAGAGCCCTTCCACATTGGCTCTGGCATCTGAGAAGTATATTCCAAACAGAAGTGGTCCCACCAGTGAGCCTAGTGGTGCACCACTAGTAACTGGCCTCTTGCTGGAACTGGATTCACCCACTTTAACTTCATGTGTCCTGTCAATGAGTCAGTTGGCTATCAGAATATCTTATATGGATTTGAAAAAGAAATTAGGGCAGCTATTTTTAATTTCAGATTCATAAAAATGGAGGCTGACAGTCAAAATGAATAAAGAATGATGGGACTGCTTAGTAATATAAATAGTGGTGTTTGAAGTTATTATCTCAGGTCAAGACAAGTACACCTTTTACCCTTTCTTTTTCTATGATGTGTTTTCTCCATATGTAAATGAAGAAATCTGTGTGAAGTTCCAAAAAGCTATCCATCATGAGCATTTCAGATACAAGTTAACTCCAATAATCTAGCACCTATGAATAAAACATTATGCAAATGAAAAGTAGCTTAAAGACAGTTGTTTGGTGGCTGAAGTGTCAGTACAAATTTTCATATATTAAGTCTATTTATGTAAGACTGTTGTGAATTGAAAATGAATAATGTCATACATACCCATCATGCCATTCATCCATATACGTCACATGTCAGTATAGCACACACACGGTCTCACACACACACACACACACACACACACACACACACACACGCACACACATGCACACACACACACACACACACACACACACACACACACACACACACACACACATCATAGCATTCATCCATATGCATCACATGCCAGTATAGCACACACACACACACACACACACACACATCATACCATTCATCCATATACATCACATGCCAGTATAGCACACACACATACAGAGGCACACACACACACACACACACACACACACACACACACACACACACACACACACACACACACACACACACACACACACCCACACACACACACACACACACACACACACACACACCCATCATACCATTCATCCATATACATCAAATACCAGTATAGCACACACACACACACACACACACACACACACACACACACACACACACACACACACACACACACACACACACACCCATCATACCATTCATTCATATACATCACATGCCAGTATAGCACGCACACACACACACACACACACACACACACACACACACACACACACACACACACACACACACACACACACACACACACACACACACACACATACATGCTCACACACACAGTGTCATGAATACCCATCATACCATTCATCCATTTACATCACATATCAGTATAACACACACACACACACACACACACACACACACACACACACACACACATGCAGACATACATATGCAGGCACACACACACATACATGCATGTGCATGCATGCAAACAGACACATACAGACACATGTGGATGGTTCTCCAGTTCGATTCTCAGCTGGGCTGCCTTCTTTGCAGAGTCTGCAGGTCCTCCTTGCATTCGCTTGCATTTTCTCTTGGTGCTCTGGTTTCCTCCCACATTACAAAGACATTTGTGGAGTGCTTATCCCTGGGCGTCTGCTGAAAATGGGCTCTGTCCCAGTCAGACTTTCCAGGTAAACTAAATGTAAAATAAATAATAAACACACAGACATACACACACATTTGCATACAGGCGCATGCACATATGCACATGTGTGCATGTAGAGACATGCACAGACTCTCTTTCACTTAATGAAGTTCAGCTGAAATGCGCTTCCATATAATAAATATAATGTGGTTTTGGATATTGCAATGAAAGATATGAGCTGAATTTCGCCATCAATCTAAAGGAATCATCTTTGTGGAATTAAAAGTTAAGTTTTTATGGTGGGTAAAGTTCTCACCCCATTGCTTAGTAAAGTGAGGTTGCTGCATCTCAAGGAAAGTTGAAGTTTTCACTTTCAGTAACTCACATTTTCTATGCATTTTAAAATGTTGCAGTATTTCTGTCCAGTGCATCTGCAGTGAGTTTGTAATTCTCTGTGTAGATGTTAAGTTAGAAATTGCAAACATATCAGATGAAAGTCATTACATTTTCCTTACAGGTCATAACAGATGCTTTTTGAGCACAAAAAAATGCATTTAGCCCAAAGTATGTTGTCCTGTTGCACCAGAAGTGAAGGATTCAGAAAAATTAGTCACTGTTCAAGAGATGCATCATCTCAGCATACATAGGTTCATAGGTTCTTAGGAGATTACTAGGCTAATGGCTTAAGAGCCTTTATAAGCCTAGCCAGTATAACCTTTTTCTACCCTGTATATGACCCCTGTGGCAAGTGGATCGCATGGGTTTATGCCTATGTCTTGAGTATTTTACAGATTTTACAGATTGCCCCTATCCATAAGGGATGGAAGCGCTACCCCAGGTGTGAATTTGTGATTCCCCATCCATCTATCAAAATTTCTCTTGAAGAAGGAGAAGGAAGGACTCTTTTTAATGTGAATAGGAAGCCTGTTCCAAAGAAGGGGCAATCTCTGAGACACATATGCACTCACCATTATGTTTTGTTTTAGTCATTGACTAAGTTTAAATGCCTAGAATGGGTGACCCTTGTACTGTTTGTCTTACAGATGTGTAGCAGCTCCATTAGGGCTGGATCGGTGAGTCCCTTATAGGTCAGATATAGGTCACCCCTTAATAATTGGTAGGAGACAAGTTGTTAACACCCTGTATTTTCTTTGTGAAGGACCTCTAAGGTCACTCCAGCTGTTGTAAGTGTCTGTTCAAATACATTCCAAATGATGCATTGTTCTCTAGTAATGATCTAATGAGGGCTGAGTACAGTGGGACTATAATCTCCCTGGATCCAGATGCCATACCTTTTTGACCTCCTCACCACTGTGGACATGTGACGGTCAGAATTTAGGCTACCATCTAATTGCATACCCAGATCCCTCACCTCTGAGTCAACTCTCAGGGGTGCATTGTTAATGTTGTATTTAGCTGGGGTATTTTGATTTCTCAGAGGGTACAATAATGCACTTCTTCACATTATTTCAGGTCATGGCTCAAACACTAATCATTTACCTGACTTATACCCTCCTGAAGGATATCAACATCACTGGTGGATTCAATGATTACCCCCAGTTTGCAGTCATTGGCAAACTTTGTCACCTAGAGCCCTTCCACATTGGCTCTGGCATCTGAGAAGTATATTCCAAACAGAAGTGGTCCCACCAGTGAGCACAGCTGTGCACCACTAGTAACTGGCCTCTTGCTGGAACTGGATTCACCCACTTTAACTTCATGTGTCCTGTCAATGAGTCAGTTGGCTATCCATCTGTTGACATAGGGATTTATGCCCAGTTTTTTGAGTTTACTTATAATACCCAAGTGAGTAACTGTGCTAAATACCTTGGCCAGGTCAAGATAGGTGCTATGTACTGTTTTACCCTAATCCATGGCCTTATTCACTTGCTCAAAGAAGCCACCAGATTTAGTAAGCATGACCTGTCCTTGACAAAGCTGAATTGGGTTGGGGCCAGTGTTTGGAGTTTTCCTATTTCTTTATTTATCAAGTCCATGATTATTCTTACCATGGCTTTACAAATAAGAATAGTTGAGCTTATGGCTCTATAATTTACATGTCAGTTGATGGTTCTTCTCTATGCAGAGGGATGACTGTGGCTGTTATCCACTTTACTGGGACAATGCCCGTCTGGAGGCTGTGGTTAAATAGGAATCCTACTGACCCTGATAAGTCCTGATTTAAGTTATTTAAGAGGCAACCTGGTATATTGTAAGGCCCCATTGAAGTCATGTTTTTAGCTTTAAAGTTGCTCTCTTGGTAATAATTGGCAGAGAAGTGGTGGGGGGGTATTTCCTGGGGGAGTGATAAGGAAGTGAAATTTGAGCTGAACTTATTGGCCAACAGATTTGCTGTATTTTCTGGCTGAGTATAGCAAATGCCATCTATAACCAATTCTGTATATTGCTGGGTGCTCCCCTTACAATTGTGGACATAATTCAGAAATGCTTTATTTTCATCCTTAGCTTTACAGGCAGTTTTTACCTCCAGGCCTTCTTTCAGAGAATTGACTAGTTCCCTGATTCATTTGTTTATGCTAATGAGGGATATATTGCTCTGTTGTGCACACTCCCTCTTACTTTTCTAAAGGATTTTTTTATTTTTGTTGAACAACCTTTTAATACCAGGACTTCACCAGGGTGGCTTGTTTTTGCAATTTGATCTGGGCTTATTTCTGTTTGGTACAGCCATGTCTACACTGTTGTTTACATGGTCATACATGGCTTTTGTTTATGCCTCTGTATAGGCATCTGTATTTTCTGAATTTGGGGCAGTTTGGAATCTAGCTATGGCTTCACTTAACAGAAGGTTGTTTACCTTAGAAAAGTTCTTTAAGTTGTTTGGGTTTGGTGTGGGGTCAACTTGTACCTTTATTTCCAGGAAACCACTTTGTGAGCTGATCTTATATTCATTTATTTTCCAATACCCATTTTGTTATTCACTGTCACAGGGGAGTCAGAGTCTATCTTGTAAAGAAATGAAATCTGACCTGGAAGAAATGTCAGACCATTCACACATTCCAACCTACAGACCAACACACAACAGGCCATTTGGAGGATCATAAATTGATTTTTTAGCATACAGAAAGGGCATGTAAATTCCATATATAAGGTTTGTCATATAGCAACCAAACAACAGAACCATGCGCTCTGTTCTAGGCTAACTGGTATACCAGTGCTCTACCCCAGTGTGCCATATTTGCCAGTGGAGAAAGTAAAAAAAAAAAAAGAATTGGAGTCTTGGCTACATAACATCCATATAATGATTTTTTGCATTCTGAAAGCCCGATTTGTAAATACTGGCAGCATACTGAGTGTTTGAAAATTGAAACTGCTGCTGTGTATAGCAATGCATAATGTGTAACACTAGCACAAAACTTCATTACATTTTTAACTAAAATAATTCTCAAAGATAATCAAGTTCAGCCAAGCAAACAGACTTATAATCAGAGATCCTGACATTGTAAGACAATTTACTACAGACTGACTGACAGAAATGCGTAATTGGTATACTTCTCCCAATGGCTACAGCTTCCTTAAATGAACATTGATGTTGTCTTATTTCACATATATGATGTCTCTGTTAGAGTAAAAGATGATTCTGTATTCTGCAGTTGTACAGGGAGCATTTAAAAATCTAAACATAGAGTGTGTGTGTGTGTGTGTGTGTGTGTGTGTGTGTGTGTGTGTGTGTGTGTGTGTGTGTGTGTGTGTGTGTCTGTGTGTGTCTGTGTGTGTGTGTGTGTGTGTGTGTGTGTGTGTGCGAATGTGTGTGTGTCTGTGTGTATGTCACATGAAGTACATTTATACTGATCACAATTTGAAGCAACTATTTTACAGCATATTCAACTATATGCAATTCCAGCAGCTTTTTACCATATTGGATGTATTTCCATACATGTCGGTTAGAAACGACTTTCTGATCACTGAGTACTTTATAACCAGTTGGTAGGACTGATTTAGAGTCAATAAGAACTTCAGAGATATCCTGGTTTCTACAGAATGCAATAGCAGACTTCTGAAATGGTTCACAAATGAGTATTCTATTGAAGTTACTTTATGAAGACATTTCAGACTCAGACTTTGATGATAGCTCATAACAAGAATGACTCCCAGCAGGGCTTTCACTGTCAGTGGACTCTACTTATTGTGTCAATGGAAAATCTTGTACTACTTCTGGAGGTTTCTGCAGATGCATAGGTTTCCTTCAATAACCTCTGACTTCTTGGCCTTGGAAAAGATGTAGTCATGGGTAATTGGTCTCAACAAGTACTGCACCCTCCATTGTAATCATGATTTCAAAACCTCAAATTTGTATGTTTATGCACACTTTTTCCCACTTTCTTAAAACTGGAAGATTCTTTGCCGATCTATAAAAACAGAGAACTGGCATTTACATTGCCTTTCCCAAAATAAT
This sequence comes from Protopterus annectens, assembly GCF_019279795.1. NCBI lineage: Eukaryota > Metazoa > Chordata > Ceratodontiformes > Protopteridae > Protopterus > Protopterus annectens. The sequence continues at coordinate 281,397,590 of NC_056744.1, forward strand.
TCTACCACTGATTGATTACCACCTGGAACTAGTAATAAGAATAATGTTGGCAGTTTTGATTTTAAGTTTTTACCTTTAAGAGTATGAGTTGGAGAAAAACCTATAAACTGGAAGAGAGTAGGTTCATAGGTTCATAAGTAAGTACAAGGAAATCAGTCTGCTGACCATTTCAAGCCTAGACATAAAATACTATTCAAAATCTCCCTCTGTCCTCAAGTAAGACAAGACAAGATAGACTGATGGAGAATTTGAGGCTATCTATCCAATTATCTAGGTTTATCTTGATTGTGATGGGGTGCTACTCTGCTTGACAAGTAGTGGAAGTTTGTGCCAGATGTGAGGGATACACAATGAGATATAAATCTGTCATGCCAAAAAGTCTTTTTTATTTCCTGATGAAAGTTTGGTATTTGAGGTAGCATTAATTCTGTAAAGGAATTGGAGGTCAGATACGGTTGGATCTTTTATGGTAGCAAAGGATAGACATAAATCTGAAGAAAGGCAAGGATGTAGTAAAGAAACAGTTCTTTATTCATGAACCAATATTGTAAGCGCTTTTGGTCGCACTGCATTTGTGCTTACAATATTGGTTCATGAATAAAGAACTGTTTTTTTACTACATCCTTGCCTTTCTTCATTATATCTGGTTTGTTTGTCGTTTGGAGCAAAATAGACATAAATCTCCATGGAGGGGTATGGAAGAGAATGAATACAGAGAAAGGGCAGTCAGTCTCTGCTGGTAACTAATATTTTTGAGGCTACTGAAAATTGTATTTATGAATCTTTGGCATCTGTCAAGTTCTGTGATGTTTCGATAAATACATGTCAAAAGGTGCACGATATTCAATAACAGTTCTGATAAGATGCGAATAAAGGAGAATTAAGACTTCTTTGAATCTATTGGAGATGCCTTTTGGAAATTAGATGGGCTAAACAAAAAGCTTTCTGAACCGCAATGGAAACATGACGGTCAAATGATAAGGAATTATAAACAAGAGTCCCTAGTTCCCTTACAGCAGTGTGTGATTGGAGGGGTAGGTCTCCTATATGGTATGTGAAGGTGTTTTGTTTGCCAAAATGCACAGTGTTACATTTTTTTACATTTAATTTGAGATCATTGTCCTTGTACCAATTGTTAATATGATCTTATCTGTCTCCGAGCAATTGTGTGTCAGTTGAGGATTGAATAACAATGCCACATTTACAATCCCCTGCAAACTTAGTTAACAATAGGACATTAGTGTTGGACTAAATGTCTGGGAAATATGTGCCAAAAAGGAGAGGGCCAAAAACTGAGCCCTGCAATACACAGTTGGTAACTTTATGCTGTCAGAATTGACATCTCCTACTCTAACAACATGAGTTTGGTCAGACAAACAGATATCTATCCACAACACAATATAAGGATTTATATTCAGATTTACAAGTCTATCAATAATATCCACATGGTGAACACTGTACTTTTATATCAAAACTGATAAGACATTCATCATATTGGTAGATATAGTCTGCCTTTCATGTGGCATGTTGTTAGCCCTGAACAACACTAAATAATGAGGATACATTGCACTAGTTAAGCACAATGAAAGATAGGCTGTATCTACTAACATCATAACCACCATCTACTGCTTCAATTACTTTTTCAAAGAATTTAATGAGGTTCCTTTGACAAAACCATATTGACGAGGGTCCAGGGTTAAGAGATTTTCAATGACTAGATTAATGTCACTATACCCAAGACACACAGACAGCAGTGATAAAAAACACAAATATTCATGCGGTTTATTTGGAGATTTCACTGTTTGTATATGTTCTACTTTCTATTCCTTTGAGTGTATCTGAGACTTCAGTTTACATGTCAGAATTTCCATTGATTCTGAAATATGAAAAATTCTTGGCAGACAAATAGAAGATCGTTGCCATGTAATACTTCCTCTGCAATTTAATTTCATCCAAATGTGCCATCATATTCATGAACACATTTCACAATCCCATTAAGGTGTTGTGTACTGTGGAGATAATTAAAACTTCTCATGCCTTTCACACAATACAGAGATGTATTGCCCAACTGTCTGTATATACACTCTGACACATTGAAGCCATGATTACTGCATGTATGCATAGTGCACACACTGGACGTTGTGAGCTGCGATAGGTAATAATATTCTAATGTTAACGGTATGTCACAAAAGGAAATGTGCCATTCTTGTGTTACGTGTATTCACAAATCAGTAGTGCCCTTCATATCCCCACCCACAGAAAACATGGTGCAGCTACAGAACTTGAATGAGATTTATTTATAAAACTGCTTAAATAGTACAGTCTCTGCTCATTATTCTGTATAGTTCAGAACCAACAAGATGCCATATGAAAGACAGACCCTATCCCTTGATCCCAGACAGCTCCCCACTCGACCAAAGTAGAGGATAAAAAAAAGAAGGACACACACACACACACACACACACACACACACACACACACACACACACACACACACAGAGCAAATAATTTAAGTGACTATAATTTGGTATCATAATTAATTACAGGACTCCAGCCTGGCATTCACACCCAGCCAACCACATGCGACTGACTTGCAGGGACCGATCCACAGCTTCTCTATAGTGGAAATCATGCACCCCCAACAGCTTATGCCCAGGGTGGATATCCCCTTTGTACTGTTCTATGTACAGCCTGGAGGAGAGTTAGATAGTTTTAAGTTAAACTGAAAAATGAACTGTCATTCATAATTCCATGCATTTACTGATGCTATGCAAGAAGATGGAAGACAGTCACATCTGAACTGTGACACTGTAGGGGGAAAATGGAAACAAAAATTGATACTTCAATTTATTGTGTGTTAAAAATATATGCTGTATCTTGGAAAAGAGACTTAATCTTGACTATATATCATTGAATATAGGGTCTGTTCGATACAAGTGTATACGCCCATAGGGGAACTATACTCTGGGAATGCTTCAGATTAAAAAAGAACAATATTGATTGTCTGACTGCTACACATATTTTAAAGAAATTACAAAAACTATTTACTGATAATCAGAGAAAGCTGTGGACAGCTAGTGCAGGCTTCCTAATCATGTCAAGTTAAGAAATAGTATACCTAGCTTTGAAACAATGATTGATAGTTTATGTGGTAATGTATGTTTTATGTAAGGTTTGAATTATAGGTGAGAATAGTATCATTCCATAATAGTTTCATTATACATTATTTAAGTTTTATTACAATGTAGGGAAGTTTTTTACTCAATCATTTATTTTATTAACTTAATTCAACTTCAATGTATTTTTGTAAATTGTCTTATGGTTTACAACAATATTATATATATATATATATATATTCATTTTAAAATCAGCTGGTAGTGCTGCTTTAAGTTCTTAATTGGTTAGTTAATCAAAGTTATTTATGGCACTATATATAGTAGGTGTAGCAATGTATTGTTTTATCTGATGAAGTCTCATTCTGAGATGAAAGCGCTCATGGTTTGATAAATTTATAATAAACTTCAAAAAGACTATTCCTTCTAGCAGTCTGGAACTGTTTTTTGTTTATGTTTTATGTAATGACAGACTCCTTAGGCATGTGCCTGAATTTTCATTGTATTGTATTGTGTTGTAAAAAAGCTTTACTTTGCGCCTAGAGTAAGAAGAAGGAAGCGAGGAGACCTTTAACTGTTTCTATGCAGAAATGTAATGCATACTTAGAATTGATACTGTATTGAGGAACTGTATCAAAAGTGAATTTCACAGGCACGCTCTTAATCATCGGCTTTTCTACCTAGCATTTTTCTTTGGTATCAGAACAACTTGCACTGCATTCATAACATCATCATTATTGTCAGCTTTACTAGTTTAAGCACTGTTTAAAGTATGCAGTGTATTTACTGTAAGCATTCTGCTTTGTTAGGCCTGTTTACTTTTAAAGCACTCATGTTTTGCTGTAATACCTTATTAATCATTTGCAGACTCTTAGAATGACAACAATGAAGATGCTTTCTTATGCCTGCAACCACAGTGCTTACAATACATGTGGCTTCTGCATGCTTATTTAATGCAAGGCACCATTTTGTCTGTAGAGTAATCACCAGCATCTTCTTTTTTGTTGTTTGTATTTTAGATGCTTTAACCATCATTTTGATCTGGTTTTCACAGTTATAAATCTTCTGACAATTTTTTTTGTTTAATTAACAGCAAATAGATTTTTCAGAAACAAGTAGATGCATTTATTATGGGTACCATACTTGAATGCCACTAAGCAAACTTGCACTTAGTCCTTTACATACAATATAATGAACAACCTCCTACCAGTTTTAAATAGCTGCAATAATTAATTTCCTCATTACGTTCCTCTTTAGTCATTCCATTAGGCTGAATATTACAAAATTCACTCACTCTGTCACATCAGAGGCTTTCTCAAGGGTCAGTTCTGCTTGTCTCAACAGGCTATCTCTGACCTGATCATTTCTGATTCCAAATACAAATTGCATTGTTGATTAAAGATTCACTTAAGCTATTGAACTTGCAGCCCTGCTCAGTGTTTAAGATTGGTCACATGTTCATAAATTGACTCTTGTATCCCAAGTTTCTAGTTAAAATGAATGCTTAATGCACTGTATATTCTTCTTTGGCTCACAGAATTAATTAAAATAACCTCTGTTCTTCATTGTGGATTGAATGTATTAATATCTTGATTGTTTATCTACTGGAACATGAAAGAAAACTATACAGAATATGTTTTTGTTTATCAGGAAGCCCACTCAAGATATATATAACTCAATATATAGATATAACTCAAAGCATTGACTCGATAGTTCCAGTTTTCAGAGTGGGCTCCACACAGGCTTAAAGAATGTTACTAGAACTCTCTGGTGGTCATTGCATAAAGAGTAAAATAAGTAATTGTGAGAACAAGATTTGTGACTTTAAATAATGCAAATCAAGTTTTTCTTCAATAAGTTTGTAGGTTAAACCACAGGGAAGAGAACTAGAGAGAATTAGGAGAAAGGGAAAAAAAGAGAAGCAGAGATGGAACAGAGAGGATTGAGATGCAATGTTTACCTTGTCAGCGTTAGAAGTTTATAACAAGAGACTCCTGGGATGAATTAGCCGGATCCATCCATTCATCCAACTGGGTTAGAATATTGCTATGGTTTCACATTGTCTAATGTGTTAGGGAAATTGTCCTGTAAGTCAAGGAGGTGCTAGGTGACAAATTTAAACCTAACCTAGGACTTGCTGATATTTTGTTGCAAGCTAGGTGTTAAGGATAGGTATTAACTGAGAAGTTTTTTTTTTTTTTTTTTGAGGAAATGGAGATCAAAAAGTGTAGGGTTTAATATAACTCAAAGACAAAGCACAGATTTCCTTTTAGGAATGTGTATGTTACAGAATATAAGGACATAGGCTGGTATACAGAAACATATCTACTGGTGGTATGCCCTTTTTACCTCTGGCATTATCCTTTGCTTTAACTCAGAAAGATGCAGCCCTTCAGTGGGCTGTCTCTCTGATTAACTTTAAGGGCTAATGAAACATTCCTATGCTAATAAGCCATGTGCTCTCCCCGGGAATGACTGCAGTAAATGATTTATGCAGCCGAGCGAGTCAAGTAACCGCTTGGCTGGATTAATCCTTACTAACAGCTACAATAATTAACTCAGCCAAAAGCTTTTGTTCTCCCATTACTTTCAGTGGTGAGATCATATCAAAACTAAGTGCTGGGGAATTTACTGGACAGGTAGTGTTAGGGGTTTTGTGCGTGTGTGTGTGTGTGTGTGTGTGTGTGTGTGTGTGTGTGTGTGTGTGTGTGTGTGTGTGTGTGTATGAGTGATTGCAGAAGAGGTGTTAGTCAGTGGATAGGAAGTGCAGATGAGTAATTGAAGGATGGTAGCTGCAATGCCTCTAAACTCTCTTTGACCAACAAGCAATTTCTACAGTACTCTGTTCACATAAACAGTGCTGATGGGAAGTCCTTCAGCTCGAGCTTTGTTGACATTTTCAAAGTTAAAGTTATTAAGCAGGCACAATCTACCTTCATCAGAGCTAATAGAAATCAGTAGCTCCTGCATGTGCTTTCTGATTGACTTTCTAGTAATGTGTTTCAGGGTTTTTCACATAAGGCTAGTGAGGCTGATATCCCTATAGCTACGTGGGGCAGTAGAATGGCTGTCCATATAAAGGAGGGCTACTGCTATTTTTCCATTCATATTGTGCAAGTCCTGTGTATAAACTATGACTGAAGATCATTATGAGAGGTTTGGTAGGTAATACTTTAAGCTTGCCAGTAAGCAGCCGGGTATTTTAAATCTACTTAAAACTTGAAATAATCTTTTAACACAGGTTTTCTTTGAGTCAAAATTATGGCCGCTTATTTGGCTGAACATGCTTTGCAGAAGAATTATGCAGTTTACTTCAGCAAAGAGCAGGGAGTGATGTTTTCAGTGTCAACCCAATAGAAAATATGACAGAAAAATGTTTTTGTCACCAAGTCAAATCTATAATTAAAAATGATTACAGATTATCAGATGCAGCCAAGTAAAGAGGTTTCACTCATATTCTACGTACCACTAGAGGCCGAATGTTGGAATGGCATCATATGACACTCTGCCCATTACCATTAATTTCCTTTACATACTCTCAGGTCACATATTGTTTTTGTAGACTAGCATCTAGTGCAAAAAGTTAATGCTGAGAAAGAATATGAACTGTTATCAAGCTGCATACTCTAGTCCAGAGTTTGATTCTCACAAACTCAGTTTGCTTACTGTGTTACTCTGAGAAAGTCACTTAACAAGACAGTGCTCTGGAACAATTGGGAAATTGTGTTAAGCTCCTCTGTGATCTCCAGAACTGCATAACTATCAACTACCTATGAACTTGTCAGATTTGGCACCTTGCCAGTTTTCCATGAATTTGACAACTATTGTATGGTAGGATTACATGAAATACTTTAACAATGTGCTGTCATGGTTATGATATGGTCCATTGGTCCATTGAGTTCCATCTGAGTCCTAGTCCAGTGACAGACTGTTTCAGTACAAATTGTGAAAAAAAAAAACTTAAAAACCAGGGTAAATTGGAAAGGTATACAAGATCCACCTTGCCCATGTGCATGACTTCCCCCTTCAGGCACTTAACTTAGAAAGAGTTAGTAATTTTTTACAGAAAGGGTTTGTTAGACTATCAGGAATCAATGGACTGTAAAAATCTCATAGCCTTACCTTTGGCAAGACATTGTGGTAAGAACACATCTGGCAGCTTTTTTTTGTGATCGTTGTCATTGTATACAAAAGTATCTGAGACAGGATCTTCATGACATTGAAGAAAATATTTAATTTACTACAAATATGGTAAGTTGTCATTGCAGCTTTACAGTTTATGTATATATCTTTATCATCCATAGTAAAGGTTCATATGTATATACTGGGCTAACAACCATTAGGGCCCTTATAAGTCTGGCTGGGCAACCCAAATGTGACCCACAAATTTGCTTTATATAGGAGGTAATTTACTTACTGCCTCAATCCATCACAGACATAGGTGCCAGACCAGGGTTGAATTTCCCAATCCATCACAGACATAGGTGCCAGACCAGGGTTGAATTTCCAATTACTCATACATAGGGTTAGGAAGGAACTCTGCTTCACATGGATGGAGAAACCTATTCCAGAGAATGTAAATTTTCTAAGAAACATGTCTGTCTCTCCAACATGTCCTGTTTCTGTTGCAAGAAAAATATAGATCTTTTGATCTAGTAGCTCAGATTCTGTTTGTTTTGCTGATGTGCAAAAGGTTCATCAAAACAGGGTCCATGGATGCCGGTATTTCAGGCAAAGATCACCTCTCAGAAGTCTGTATGATATTGAGAAAAGAGTCAGGGCTTTGAGGCTATCAGAGTACAATATTGTGTTTTCTCCCTGAATTGTTTTTGTAAGGCACCATTAAGGATGTTCTAGCTGCTGCATATGTCTAGTCAGGTGCATACTGAAGGAGCCATTATACTCTATGATGGGTTTGATGAGGGCCAAGAACAGTGGTATGATTACTTCTCTAGACCTAGACGCCATGCTCTTACTTATAAGTTGAGCAGCATAGAAAGATTTTCTGAATTCCTTGGATATATGTTGGTCAAAGTCTAGGTTACTATCTACCCAAGTTCCCAGGTCCTTAAATAATGAATTAACTTTTAGGGGTGTTTTATTGATGAGGTATTTACCGTGGATGGTAGACATCCCAAAAGGTGCTATAATGCCTTTCTTGGAATTGAGTTGTAGGCCATGACTTTGGTATCAAGTGTTTTTCTGTGTTAGACCTTCCTGAGGAGTGTTGTTGTCTTAGTGGGATTCAGTGACTCCTCCCAGTTTGCAATCATCTGCAAATCTGATCTGTCAGAGGTCTTTGACATTGGCTTTGACATCCAAGAAGTAGATGCCAAAGAGGAGAAGGCCTAACACAAGAGCCCTTAGAAGCTGCACTTGTCACTGTCCTCTTTATGGAGGTGGCCTCACCAATCCTAAACTCCTAAGTCTTATCCATCAGCCAGCTAGCTAGCCAGAGTGTTATAAAGGGGGTTTATGTCTAGTTCCATAAGTATGTTGGCAATGCCCAAGTGGGGTATTGTACTGAAGGCTTTAGCCAGATCGATGTAGGCAGTATGCACTGCTTTCCCCTCCTTCATTGCCATAGGGACTTTTTCAAAGACATCCACCAGTTTTGGTAAGCATGACTTTCCTTTGAAAAGGTCAAACTGAAATGGATCCAGTGTCTGGAGGACTCCTATGTCCTTCTTCATAACTTCTGTGATAATTCTTTCCATGGCTTTGCAAATAAGACTAGTCAGACTAATAGCTCTGTAGTTTCCAGTATCTGTTGAAGGTCCTCCCTTATGAAGGGGTATGATCTTAGTCCTCCATTCTAGTGTTACAAAGTGCATTTTAAGACTATAGTTAAATAGTGACATTAAGGGTCATAATAGGTCATATTTTTGAATGTTCAGGAGTCATTCCAGTATGTTATCAGGGCCCAATAAGGCTGTGTTCTTGTCTTTAGTGAGTACAGCCAATACATGCTCCCTAGTTATAGCTGGATAGATTATGTCTGAAGGTATTTCTTAGGAGGTGGCAGGGTGGTTATGTGAGGGGTAGAACTGGGACTTAATCTGTACACTATCAGGTTCATTATATCACTAAACGTGGTGAATGTGGCACCATTAACCACTAGTTTAGCACATTGCTATGTGCTGCCTTTGAGGTTTCTGACATAGCTGTAGAAGGCCTTATGGTTATCTTTCACCTTTGAGGAACCAGTGGATGAAGTTGGCTTTGTTTGATGGAATTAGCTCTCTTAGTTGCCTATTTAGTTTGATGACAAAGTTTTTTATCTTTATGGAAATTACCCTTCCTGATTTTTGCCATATATTTGTTTCTTTTGTTCTATGTCCTGCTTAACTTGGGATACCACCAGAGTGGTTTGTTTCTTGGGCTAGTTCTATTACAGCAGCCTCTATGCAGCCATTGACATGTTTGCACAGAGTTTCTGTGAGCAATTTAGTGTAGGCTGCTGTGTCCTTGGGGTTTGAAGGGACATTGAATTTTGAAAAAAACATAATTTAATAAAAAGTAGTTTGCTTGGAATAGTTCCTGTTACTGGTTTTACTGGAGTTTCAGTGTTGATTTTGAAGGAGGCAGCTTTATGGTCAAACTTTACCAAGGAGCCGAGATATTGGGAGCATGGAAGTGTTATCCCATATTGTTATCCCATATTTACGAGTATGAGCTCCTGTATGTTAGAGTCTGTAGTGCATGTTTTCACTGTTTGGTCAAGGTTGTTTGTATTTATGAAGCCCAGGATCTATGTGCCTGCATATTTGAGGCTGTATAGGATTCCCAGTCTATGGGAGGGTTAAAGTCTCCCACGAATAGGGTGTTAGATTGGATGTTACATGTCTTCAGTAGGCCCAATTATGCACTGTGAGTTTCTTGGAACATAGATGATGAATTATAGCTGTTTAGGATATGATGTGGGTTTTTATCTATGGTGATCTGCACGCAGAGGAGCTCCAACTCCTCATCCTTTCTGACTACCCTAGTTGTATGCCTCTACCTTTTGACCTTGTCTGTCCAGCTACTGGTTTCAAAGTGTGGATTGCACTGAAACCTTGCACTGTCGAGATACACTCTGTCTCTTTAAATCACGTCTCAGTAACTGCACAGATGTGTATATTCATGAGTGTGAGGAGGGCTTGGAGGGAGTGTAGTTTTTTTTTTTTAGTTAGGGTCCTGGCATTGAGCAGTACACCTTGATGTTCAGCTGAGTTGATTTTTGTCATGTTGGTAGGTTTGTCAGTTTGGCATTTCTGAAAAAGGGCACTATGAGAGTGGATAAAGTTTTAGCCAGCATTCAAAAGCCTAGAAGGGGCAGGTGCAGATCATCCTTGACAAACCAATGTGGTCATTTAACCATGTCCTCCCAAGCTGACAAATATTGGATTAGAATGACTCCAGAAAGACAGACAGTTGTTAAAATCAATCATTTTTTGCTCATACTGTGTTATCATCCTCACTGTGAGTAATATGCTGCTCAGTGGTAGGGCCATACCAGCCTGAGACACATAGTCTGAGAGGTCCATAACTTCTCTCTTCATATAGTCCAGGGACTCATGTCTTAAATCACGAACTACTGCATGGACTATGATGGAATCCTACTGGTACCTGTGGCATAATGGCTAGAAAGTGTGCGTGAGTTGGCTGATCCTGGCTCCAGATAAGCGACTAACAGCTATCTTCTCCTTGGTCAGCCTGGCTAGAGGGGTATCCGTATATCTTATAATGGAGTCCCCTATGATGAGAGTCCTGGGGAGTTGTTTACCTACCTTAGGGGTTTAGTGTTTGGGGCTCCATTAAGTGTGACTATATGGGTGGTGTTGTGTGGTGTTTCTTCTGAGTGCATTTGGGCTGCTGAGGAATAGCTTTGCCAGTGGGCAGTCTAGGTGATCTTTGTTGTTTAGGAAGATTGCCTTTAAGTGCCTCAGTGTATGTCTGTGTGTTCTATGTGCTGCATGAGGTGGTCACTGTGTGCAATGTTTCGACAATCTGATTTGCGCTTTTATACTGTATGAGAGTTTAACCTCCAGGGTATGCATGCACGCAAAGGTGTTGTTGTTGTTGTTGACAACTACCGATTAGCAGCCTTTTGTGCATAAAACATCTCACCAATCAGTACTTACTTAACACCTTTGCTGATGAATACTGAAATGTGATTTACAAAGACTGAGGGATTCCAGTGCTTAGTGCATAAACATTACAGTAAACTGTCCTCTCCTTTATCTGCAATGAAAACCAGTCAAGACTCTACAATGCAAGTAAGTTTAGGAGAAGAGAACTGTAACTTTACAGTTGGTACTAGCTTAGCTATTGAAAGTGTTGGCTACAGACTGCTTCCATTGTAGTTATAGATTCTGGGAAAAGTTGTACAGACATTAGTCTGGCTTGTTAGACTTTCCAGTATCCTGTTTTTATAAATGCTTCAGTGGACATATGACATAATAAAATAAACTGGGATGGTTTCCGATAAGTAACCACATTTGCTGTCTTTCTGAAGATAGAAGTTTGCCAGCCCGATGTACTTAAAAGAGATCAGGCATCACATTTTTTAAGTTCTTTCTTATTTCATTACAAAAATAACTGAAATGCTTTAAAGACATACATTTATCTTAAGTGCAGCCATCTTCACAGTCTAAACTGGATAACTATTGAGGTTGAAGGAAATGAATTCATTAAGCACTATAAACATTTTAAAACTTTGATATTGCTGAGGATGTAAATGAATTAAATGACTGTACAATGAAATAACAACCCAAAGGTAAACTTAATCCACCACTGGCCAGATGCATTTTCTTTGAATGTGGGTTTCAATGCTGTTTCAGAGAATGCGAGTTTCAAAGGCAGAGACGTTTTAAAGCTAAATCTGTTTTCATTGTGAGACTGTATTGCTTTGTTTAACAAATGTCTATCAGTGTTTGTGCTATAAAATTTGAAATAAAAGTTTTAAATTAAATCCAAATATCTGTAATCATTGTGGAAGTAAAGCAGAAAACAGTATGCACACTGAAAGTTTTGAACAGTGTTTATGGCAACTGGGAAGAAATGGAGAAATAGCCAAGTAATAGGACACTGGAGTGTCTGCATGGGAGGGGACAGGAGTACCAAACTTACATGCATTTTGCTTTCATGTACATGTCCAGAATTTTTGACATGAAAATGTTGCAACCCTAAGAGATGCATAGTGAAAACAATGCAAGACAATGAGTCCATTTAATAATGTGGCTTTCTTTGCCTATAAAAAGAAAAAAAATGCAGTCTTATTTCCAAATAATCATGTGGATTGACAAAATAATGTAAATATATTTAAGCATATTCTGATATAGTAGGGGCACAATTTTTCTTACCATGCCTTGTTGAGCATCTTGTCAACGTCCTATCATCTGCTTTTCCATGTTTAGGACAAATGTTCAGGTTACTTCTGGTGTCCTTCTCTAGTTCTCTCTTTAGTCTGCAGTACTTGACCTAGAACCACTGTTCCTGGCAGAAAACTCCCTTAAGAGAAACGGCCAATGACTAAACTGGCTCACTTCAGATCTCCTTTTTAATTTACCACAGATTGTCTACATTGACCAACAAATGTATGAGAACCTTCTCTAACTAATAAAGCAAGGGTTTCACCTTTCACCTTCTCTAATTAAGGAAGGCTTTTACCTTTCTACAATGAATAGCTTTTTTTAAAGTAACCATTTATATGCAATATTATAGCATTTACACCAGTATTATTTACATTATTTTAGGTCACTTTCAAGTTATTTTGACATCTACTTGGAAAGTATAGGCACATTATAAAAATAAAACGTTTAGTGTGTGTTTTTTTTACTAGGTAATTGAAAATGTGTTCCTGCAAAAAATTCAGAAAACAAAATATGGATACAAATGCACCCTTTAGTCACTGAATGCAAAACAACAAAAATCAGTATTTGTGTCAGTTTAGTCAACAGAACTTCGGGCTTCTGTCTAAAACAGGCTCGAAAACATACAGTACTTGGTCTCTTTCATTTGCAAATTTGCCCTGAAACACAATTAGGACATCTTCATTTCTCATTTATCTGGAAAACAGAATCAATACTTGGCTTCTTTCCAAATTTGGCCAGGAAAAAAATCAAACAGTAGTTACAAGAAGCTTGATTAGCTGGTGTCGAACCTAAGTTCAGAATGTTTCCCTAAATACTTCATCCACAAATCATCAGTGCCTACTTTAGTACTTTTCCCTCAAGTGATTGGCAGTGCCCTGTGTAGATGCAGGCACCTTCAGTTGGCATTTTTCCTGTAAAAGCACCCTTGAAGTTTAACTAATACCTAGTTGCACACAGGGCAACTAGTTTGCAGTGACAAACACTGCCCCCAGTGTTGCAAACCAGATAATCCTGACATTACTTTATATTCTCTCCACAACTGTTGCCATGGATATGAACTTTCCCATTATCTCCATTAACAACTTGGTTTATAGGGGCATCCTGAGGCAATGTGGAAATTGCCTTATATTTACTGGCAACTGGCTAATTCTCAAACAAAATGATAAGGTATGTGAGAGATGTATTTATACAATGTCACAGGAGGCAAAGCTCTCAATAAAAGCACTCCTAATGTCAATCAGATTGGCAGTATTACCCATGCTGCACCTATTACGCACAGTACAACACAGAGAAATAGACCCACATATGCTGAGGCAGTTAAATGTACCCTTCCTAAACCCAAATGATCTCCTACATGAAGTACACACAACAGATACCCTCAGCAAACCTGAATGCACTCTTTCAAAACAACACCCACAACAACAAATGCAGCTGCATTTCATGGACCCTCTACTTCTAAACCCATATGGCAATCCACCACACAATCCAACATACCGGTCACTGGAGAATCCATTGTGAGACACACTGATGTCCCTCTCACCAGGCTGAGTAAGGAGAAAGTCACTGTCAGTTGCTTATCAAAGGCTAGGATCTGCCACATTACATACACACACAGGTCATTGGACAGTAAGTATCAGCATGACTCAGTCATAGTTCATGTGGGTGTAAATGACCTGAAATGTACCTCCCCAGACTACATGAAGAGAGACATCATGGAGTTCTTGGAATATGTGTCCCATCCTGGTATGAACCTATCATTGAGCATTATTTTACCTTCTCCAAGGATGATGCCACAATATGAACAGAAGATGACCAACTTTAATAATTGGCTTAGTTTCTGGTGTCTTTCTAACAGGGAGAAATATTGTTAGCATGGATGGAGATTGTCAACAGACCATGCTGATTTGCAAGGGATGGTCTGCAGGTTGCTAGACTTTGGAATTTTAACTAAAACATCGTCCTCCCCCATAGTGTCTTTTTTTTAGGCAATGCAAAACTGAAAGTACTTCTGACATAGCAAATCAAAACCAAGAAAATCTAAAGGTGTTACTGGTCAATGCTAGGAATCTAAACAAACAAAATCCATTCCCTGCAACCTCTCCTCACCCTAGAGAATGTTTGTGCATCACTCAGACATGGTTTAAAGCCATAGAGAGCACACTGGCAATGCAAGGCTCTAATGAATTCCACCTATTTAGACCAGCTACTACACAGATAGGGACTAAAGATGGAGGTGTCTCAATGTACATAAAAAATAAATAAACCTCAAGGCTGGTCCAATGGGACGATACACTTGAGCTCCTGCATGTCCAAGTCAGCATAGTCAAAATACCATGCCACTTCCTTGCAAGCTATATGTTCCCCTCTATGACACAGGAAACCCCATAACATGTATTTAAGCTTATTGGAAACACTCACCATCCAACCCAATAAGAAATTTATATACTTCTTTAATTGGCAAACATTTAACTGGGAATAATATACAACAACAAATGTGCAGGCATGGAGATTCCTAGATTTTGTAAACACAAACTCCCTGGGTCAGGTTGTCAGTATGTCAACCAGGGATGCAAACATAATGGATCTGGTACTTACTAATATGGGAGAGAGCTGCACACCTTCTAGTGCAATGTCCTCTCTGGTAAGATCAAACCTCAAAATGGTCTCTTTTAAAGTAAAAAATAAAAACCAGAACCCCAGCTGACCATAGAATGTTCAGGAACTACACTAAGCCAAACTTCCTACTATTAAGTGCTAATCTGGCAAAATTTCGAGCCCCCATAAACCCCGAGAACACTGCTGTCTACATGGAACTGTTTACAGAAACACTAAACAAGCATGTTAATAGCTGCATAGAGGCATCGTTATCCATGAAATATAAAAGTACAGAACTAACTCATCAAACAAGCCACTCTGGTGTAATCACATTTATAGACCCTGTAGTAAAATGAAAAAATTAGGAGACATAGCACCCAGCAGGATAAAAGCACTCTCATCAAAGTAAACACTCAACTAAGAGGAAAAATAAAGTCTACCAAAGCTAAATTTGGCCTCCCAGGCCAAGGACAACCATAAGGCATTATTTAGCTATGTCCACAATGTCAAAGGCAATACTCAATTGTGTGCAGAGCTTATTGTGAATGGCCAACCTATACTGAACTAGAAGATATAGCAAACTTACTGGCAGACAAATTCATCTTTAACTTTACCCCTCTCTCCCCCTCAACCTCCCCTCAGAAAATACCATCAAATATCACTTCCCCAACTATAACTAGAAGACAGGTCCTCAGTACTTTCTCTAAGGTCAAGAACACTGCATCAGTATGACCAGACGATATCTCAGGATGCTTTCTAAATAACATGAAACATGACTTATCAGGCCCTCTGGAATCACTATTTAACCATAGCCTCCAAAAAGGCTTCATGCCTAATGAATGGAAAACAGAAGCAGACTCTCCACAAAAGTGGGCCATCTACAGACCACAGAAACTTCATATCCATAAATCTCACCAGTCTCATATGCAAATCCATGGAAAGAATTATTATAGAAATGATCAGTAATGACATAGGAAACCTCCAGATACTGGACCCAGCCCGATTTGTTATTTTCAAAGGCAGGTCATGCCTAGTTAATCTAATGGACATCTTATAGAAGGCCATCAAAGCTGTGGATGAGGGAAAAACACTTCACACTGTCTGCCTTGACCTGGCCAAGGCATTTGACACAATAACCCACTCAGGCATTGTTAAACAAAAGAAGTTAGGCATAAGCCCTTATGCCACCCAGTGGATAGCCCGCTGTCTCAGAGACAGAACCCAAGAAGCTAGAATTGGTGAGTCTACATCTATAATGAGAACAGTCACAAGTGGAGTCCCTCTGGGATTGGTCCTAGGACCACTCCTTTTTAGCATTTACTTCTCTGAAGTCAAGGCCAATGTCAATGGCCTCTTGCTGACCAAATTTACAGATGATTGTAAATTAGGAGCTGTTATAGAATTCCAAACTGACACTGATATTTTCCATGAAGGGCTGACACAGACAAATAACTTGTGTCAGAACCATGGACTAAATCTAATTGCCAAAAAAATGGTATCCTTCAGGAAGTCATCCACCCCTGCTAACTATTATATTGACAACGCACCCTTAAGAATTGACACAGTAGCCAGTGACTTTGGAACACATATAGACAGTAATCTGGTCATTGACCATCATGTACAAGTCTACAATAAGTCATTCTATGTTGTGTGACATATAAACATAGGTATACCATCTAGGTCCAAGGAGGTCATTGTTCCACTGTATTCAGCATTCTTCAGACTTATCATTGAGTACAATGCACCCTTTGGTATGGACCTAACTAGGCACATTCAACAATTGAAATGTCCACAGAAGTTCCTCACTAAAAGAATGCAGGGCAAAAGTGACATGTCCCATGCAGGCCAACTCAAGGCCCTATCCCTGTATTCTGTCTCCTACAAACTATTGATGGGAGATCTATGCCTGCATACAAGGCATTGTCAGACCCCACCCTGATGGACCTTTTGCATATCCAAAAAACAAACAGCACTAGAATTTCCCATTCTAAAAACTTAAACCTCACCTGTGACATAAACAGGACATGCTGGAGAGACAGGTATGTATCCCAGCATGTACCCTGTCTATGGAACAGGCTCCCCATCCATGTGAAGCAAAGTTCCTCCCTACCCAAATTCAAGTTTAACTTAGGGAATTGGAAGGGGAGCAGAAAGTTCATTCCTGGTTTGGCACCTATGTCTCTATTGGAAAGAGACAACCTGTAAATGGTTCATCTCCCATGCCCATACTTGTTCATGTTTCATCTCCCAAGCCCCTGCTTATACTTATCAAGGGTATCAGAACCTGTCAGAGATTTGGGATGTAGTAAACACCTATCTGTATATATATATATATATATATATATATATATATATATATATATATATATATATATATATACACACGTGTGTGTGTATATGTATATATACATATCCTAAATGCTACCAACCTACACCAATTCAAAACTCTGCGTAAAGATCACCTCGCTAACAACTGGCTCTGGTCCTGCACCAAGCCAGGCTAATACCACATAAGCCCACATCAAATTTCATCCCCAAATTTTATAGTCTCCACACATACCCCACTCCCACTTGTTAACAACACCTATCAGCTACCTACAATAACAGTATAATCTGATAATTCCTTTTTTTTTGTAAGGGTATGTATATGTACACGTATTAAAGTATACTCAAATGATCAACTAAAAATGGACCCTTGCCCTTAAAAAATATATATAGATATATATGACTTTAATATATTGTAATATCTTTCTCCTTTTCACTAAAGTGCCTATTGTATATTGTATCTTCTTTGTTGTCTCTAAATATTTCTGTTAAATTCTATGTAAAACTGAGACTGTACTTGTCAATGTTGTTCTTGTTTTATTGGAGCTTTTCTTTCCGGGCCTCCGCTGAAAATGGGCTCACACCTAGAAGGACTATACCAGTCAACAAATGTAAAATAAATAAATAAAATAAATAAATATTAGCAAGAAGAGACAAGAGATGTTAGCCCTGGGCTTTAAAACATTTACATGCAGAATCATTAAGGAGTTACTTTGAGAGATTCATTTCAAAGCCTTTAATGATCAAGTACATTTTTTTTTTACCATTACTTTTTGTTATTAATACACTCTCAACTTGTAAAGTGGGCTTTCTTTTTCTAAAATGTGTAGATTTTACTTTAGTTACCTCAGTGATACTTCTCATCTGCCTTTGATTTTGACTCAAATTTTAGCACTGTGCCTTTTAATCCTTCCTAAAATTGTTAACTTTTGGAGAAAATATGGTAAATTTCACTCAATAAATAATGACAATAATTAGAATTATAGGCTTCTTCTACTTCAGAAACACTTTTATTCTGTTAATGTCTTAGGTTAATAAATATTTAAAAGTATATCTGATTGTCTCTGACTATTTTTGCATGTGTCCCTGATTCCGCTGAAATTTGTCCAGTATTGGCAGAGAACTATGGGTGGACCTATACTTATTATGTTTAATAAACTGGAGTTTTTGTTTGCTGCATGCTGAGCAGCTTTCCATTTACTTCCTGATCCCAGGGCATCCAGCCCTGCCTTCTGCTGTTGTATTAGAGGGGTGAAACAGTTCTCTAATGGGTTGATTCACTGCTGTTCAAAGCAAAGTGTGTTTTCAATCTGCAACTGTTTTGTTTAGCAAATAGCAGGCAGTGTTTTGTGCTGTGGAAATTGAAGGCAGTGTTAGCAGCACAAGAGGTAGTATACTTACCTTTGGTGCAAAGGGCTGTGGGTTCTACTCTCCCATTTTTTAATTTCTCCATATCATTTGAGTTTCTAATACCATGACGGAAATGGACCCCATTCCTAAGTCAAAGTATGATTAAAGTTCATGAAATTAGTATGGTTTTAGTCTTTGATGTTAGCTAGAAGTGCTCTTTGCAGCAGCTGCAATGTGCCCATTAATGACTCCTTCTGCAATTTGTATGGTGTTACATGTATTAGTAACATATCTAAATATGATTGTAGATTATTTTTTTATAAGACCCATTGCTCCTATGGGTCTATATCACATCATCGAACTCACAGGAGTTTGTATGATGTAATATTGAACCATTAAGTTTAAAACCCAAAAAGTACAAACACACAGAACAACGATTTTTTTTTCCCAGGGAAAAAAAAAAATCACTGTTCCAGTACAAAAAAAAAAAAACACGTACACTTTAAACTTAAACTAACACCCCCAACATGAGGGGCTGTGCCCCCACTCCCTCTACTTAAATATATCAACTCTGAGATCGCACCACAGTGGAGGAAATAGCAAAGCCACAAAAACAGCCCACCAGTTTTTTTCCCTTGGGAAAAAAATTGATGTTCCGCAGCTTTGCTATTTCTGTATTTCGAACATATGGGTTCAATATTACAATGTTAGGACTCCTGTGAGTTCAACATTGTAATATAGACCCTGCTCCTACTACTATTGGAGCTGTTTGGATATCTTTCTTCCATATTGCTTGTTTCCGCCTGCACATCCTGATATTTTACGACTTTGTGTCTGTCTGTACGCACGACACTGTAGTCAATAGGTGTGGCAATTTCAATGATCAATGCCACTTTTGTCTTCTTTTCATGGACCACTATATCGGGTTTTCTCGTTATCTGTCTTTTGAAATGCTGTTAATGGGGGATCCCATGTGATGCAGACTTCATCATTTTCTATGATGATTTGTGGCTCATGTTTCCAGTGTTTTTCAGCTACTTCAATATTTTAATGTTTGCACAATCAATCTTGACACATTATTATGCCTTTCATTATACAGTCTTTCTGCCATTAGCATGTCACAACCAGCAACAAGGTGTGCAACTGTTTCCAATTCTGTTCTAAAAAACCTACATTTGTCTGTTTCTCCCACATGTTCAATGGACTTTGTAAACCAACATGTATGTAGTCCACTATCTTTGGCCACCAATATTAACCTTTCATCTTTTGGTTTAAATTCACCTCTTCTTAACCATTCCTGCATTCAATCCTGATCAACACTAGGTTATTCTGGAGTTTTCTCTACTAGCAACTATATTTATGCATTTTCCACATTTCTTGCCTCCTCATCTGATCCTTCACCTTATATTATTCATTTTCGTTTTTGGCACATTCAGTTGCTGCCTGATTTTATCTACTTCTGGTTTGATTTCCATTTCCACTTGATGCCGATATGCTTCTGCTAGACTAAGAAGGGAAGTTATCTTAGATTTATTCTCTTCATGTTTCAAAACTTCCACTATATTTGGGTCTTGTGAGGTCAGCAGATATGTATGCAATCCATGATTATAGATCTATACATATAATCAATTTCAAGGAGGGCCATACCTCCTTCGGAACGGGGAATATATAATCATGGTATGCACTGATTTTTATAACTCATTTGATGAGCATGAAGCAACTTTCTTCTTTTCCTGTGTAATCAATCCAATGACTTTGGGGCCAGTCAGTCACTCCAAAACTGTAAGTTAGGACAGGAAGAGCAAATTGTTTTATAACTTGAACATTGTTCCTAGATGTCAATGCTGTTTTCAGGATTAATTTAAGTCTTCTACAATATTCCTTACTGAGTTTTATTCATATTTGTGCATGTTTTGTTGTTGATCCTTCATTAATTCCCAAATATTTATACACTCCCTCTTACTCAAGTTCTTTCATATCACATTCTTGTCCCAAAGTGATGTTTTCTTGGTGCTGCAGCTTTCCTGCTTTAAAGGCTGCTTTTGCACATTTATATGCATCGTTTGTGCTTTCAGTTCCTCATCTGATGAGATATACAGTTTTAAATCACTGACAAAGAGTCTTTACACTTTGTTGCTCTCTGGGAGTCAAATTATAGCCATGACCTAAACTGTTAAGCAGCTTAATGGGTTAAGGGCAAGGCAAAATAGCAGCAGTGACAGACAGTCACCCTGGAATACCCCCTTTGGATTATTTATCCCTGGTCCCTTTTTATCGTCAATTTGTCGGTGATTTATTTTGTCTATGGACAGGACAACTAGATGAGTTATATAAATTTCTGAATTATTTGAATACTGCTACTACATTTTTAAGGTTTACAATGGCCTTTTCTGATATCGAGATCCACTGTCTTGATGTCACCATTAAAAGATTAAGTAAGAGTAAACTAGATATATAGATCTATAGAAAACCATGCGACGAGAATACATTTTTTACATAGATGTAGCATGCACCCTTCCCATGTATTTCAAAACATTATTAAGGGACAAGGTTTGAGAGATTCTAGATTAAACGCATCCATTGATGGATTCTATATGGAACTGTCCAGCCTCAGAGATAAATTTCTTAATAGAGGTTATATGACCACTGAATTTAATGACGTCTTATCGCAGATACCTGTACTTAGACATATTATAGGCTCTCCCTATTTTTCTAATTTTTCTAGTTTTTCTATCTCGTCTAATGCTCAATCTATTGATAATGTTTGTACTTCTAGACCTAGGAAAATTAGCTTGCCACTTTTCCTAACTAATGACAGGAAGGAAATTGTTGATGTCATTAAACAACACTGGGATATCCTTTCAGTTGATCCACATATTAGAGAAATTGTAGTTGATCGACCTTCCATCATCTAAAGAAATAGGATGTCTTTAAAAAGAATGTTATGTTATCCAAAAATTCAGTTGTACATGAACAAGAGCCCACAGATAAAGTTACTAAACCTTGTTTAAGTTGTATTTTTTTGTGGTTATATAGATAGTTCTGGCTGTTTTATACATTCTGAGAATGGACCTATATGCAAGTTTAATAATGAGGTTGATTGTTCATCTCAACATGTTGTCTTCCTTGGTTTTTGCATGAAATGTCAGTCATTTTATATTCTGGCAAGGCTAACAGAATGTTAAGGGATCGTATAAGGGAACACCTATATCATATACGTACCAAATCTATAAATAATGCTTTATCTAAACACATCTTAAGCACTGAGACTAAACATGACTTTAGGTTTCTTGTTTTTGATATTAACATACCAGGCATGCAACAAGGAGATGTAAGAAATGTTACTGAGAACAAAGAAATTTGGTAGATTATTAAATTAAAAGCCAATTATGGCAAGGACTGAATGAGAAAATATCCTTAAGGCCTGCTTTAAAGAAATGTAGTTTAAGAACTTGATTTATGGTCTGGTTTTATTTGTATATACTAATGTTTTTATATTTGTTTATCATTTTAATTAGACAGAACTCATAGGAACTGATGTAGTTTAGGAACTGATGTAAATTCAATTAACTATGTATAGTCCTTGAAAACTGTTCATTGGTCAGATGTAATTGATATAGTATTTAAATGCTTTGATAGTGATTGTTTGTTTTAAGGTCTGATGAAGCTGTATGCAAAAGTGCTTACCTGTCAGAGTTAATCTAGATTAAAGTGGTTTTCGATTTAATAACATTTATTTTTTATGACTGTTTGAGCCGCTGTTTACTCTGTGGTTTTATGTTATATGTTGATTTAACTATTTCTTTTCAACCACTGAGTATTATGCTTATAACCATTCTTTATGTATTGTTAGTTGTTTCTCCAAAATATATCTATTTCTTCTTTTTTTGGTGGTCTTTCAATTTCTTTTACCTTGTTTCCCAATTCTCTATAAAACGTTTTTGGGTGATTAATAAATTGCTTATTTTGTATGTATCCTTTATATTTGTCCGTTAATCTTCTAAATTTCTCTGCCTATGCTGATATTTTTAGTTGATTGCAATAGTGCACAATAAATCTTGATTCGTTATGATACTACTTATTGCTTTTATCACGTCTATCTTTCTGAGTATTTTTGTTGATCTGTTCCCTCTTCTATACTCTTTTAACAGTGACACTTCTTGTCTTAATTGTTTTATAGTTTTCTCTTTTTGATACTTCCATGATGGCATTCGATTTCTCCCCTTCCTTTCCCTCACTACCCTGTGTTCCTGCAGTAGGACTTTATCAGTTATTAATTTGGCTGCACAGTAATTTATCCTATATACTTCTGTTATATTGTATGAATATCTGTGGACAGTCCTAATTACTGTGGTCATTTGTTTTATCAAATGTCTAACTTTTGGGGGTTTATTGACCTTCTGCAGTCTATTTCTGTCACTGAGCTTAATATGTCTATCTATCTGCATTAAATCAAGTAACTCTTCTCTTAGATCATTTTCTTCTAAACTGAGGGCACATTCTCTGTTTGCCATTTCCTGTGGGCCTTCTCTAGAGAGTTCCAGAGGTTCTTCCTGTGCCACTTTATTTTCAGTTTCATTCATCCTGTGTCATCCATTGCTCTATCATATGGGAACTCACAGGCCTATCACTCCATGGCATTGACTGTGTCAGAGTTGCCACAGTTTCCTGTTCTTTCCCTTGCTGTATAGCTCCAACTGAACCTTTGTACTGGTCTCCTATGGCAGGCTCCAAAGTATCTTCATATATCAACTGATTAGATGTCGCCTGCTCCACTGATTTCTTCTTAATTTGGGTATCCATTGCTCTGTCCTGTTGTGTTGTTATCTGAGTTAAATCTTCTACACCAAATCCTTCATTTTGCAGGTACTCCATAATCTCAGTTTCTTTTTCTTTAACTTCTCCATTTCTAATCCTGTTTTCTACTTTTCCTCTTTGTTTTCTTATTTTTTTTTTTTTTTTGTATTGTAAAATGTCCATATCTGGATGTCATTGCCTGTATTTCTCTTCAAATATCTTTGGAGCTGCTCTTTTTGCATTGATTAGTTTTGCTTTCTTCTTTGCATAAATATTGCACCATATTAAATCTCTTTTTCTTTTCCATGCCCATATTTCTTCTTCAGATGTCTCCTGCTCCTCTTGTTTCTCCTTACTTTGTGGACTAGCTGTTCCATCATGATGTAATATGACCCATGTTAGACTTTCTACACTGAACCCTTCACTTTGCAAATATTCCATAACACACGCAAGTATGCATGACCCTAAAAATGTGTGCAAGGAGCATATGATTTGAAAACAGTGAGTTTCAAGAAGCAGTTTCATGCTAAGTCTGTTTTTGTTGTGAGACTGTATTGTGTGTTTAGCAAATGGCTATCAGTATTTGTGCTATAAAATTTGAAATAAAAGTTTTAATTAAATCCAAATATCTGTAATCATTGTAGAAGTAAAGAAGAAAATAATCTGCACACTGACAGGTTTGAACAGTGTTTATGTAACTGGGGAGAAACAGCCAAGCAATGGGACACTATAATGGCTGAAGGCAAGGGGGTGGTAAATTAATTTCCTTGCCTAGGCTCAATTTAATCGTGATCCAGCTCTGTGCATAACATAAGAAAGCAGAACCATATATTTTACGCCTCCCTTTGTGTTAACTATTAAAACATATGAAATATTTACAGATGGTGTTTTGTCTGTCTTCCTTGACAAATTATTGCCATATTGCTGATAACTTTGAGACTTCTTATGCAAATTCAAAACTTACTGCACACAGCATCTTTGACTGAATCTCTGTTTTAAACCTTTTCTTTATATCAATATCAGTGGTAATATATATTCTGACTTTTGTCTGTGTGTCTAAAATTGGAAACAATTACAATATGATATAATAGTCATCATTTATGAATTAGCTTAGAAGCAGCCTCAGGGTGACATCCATCAGCTCATAAGGTATTATTCAGTATTTATTCAGTTAGCCAAGCACAGATCCAACAATTTATAAATATTTGTTGTCATGAATAAAAGATACTTTCACAAGCCACTGTATATAATTCAGCATCCAGCTCTCCCCATAACTTAATAAAGTGTCTAGATATATAACATTTTATCTGTTCTTTATGATAATTGCTGAGTGGGGAAGCTTGTTCAACATCTAAAGTGTATAAATGCTGACAGCTCTTCATCACCATTTGCTGATGCAGAATATTAAATGACTTTTAGTATATCATTTTAATCATAATAAACCAAGACAAATTCAGCTCCACAGAAGTAGCTTTATTTGTAGCCATTATAACTCATGTGTTTATCAGTCATTCTGTTTTACATTTACAGTCAGTCTTTGGGAACAGTTTTTAGCATAAGTACCTTAGCTCATTCCTGTCAACTGCCCAGAATTTTACTTTTTATTTTGGTCTGTTCCTCATAAAAGTTGTGGTTTTCTGGCAAATCACTGAGGACAGAAGTTACTAACTAATGGCACTCATCTAAGTTTCAGACTTCATATCTTGCAGAAAGTGCATGCTAACACAGATCCTGTTATTTTATCAACGGACTCAGTTTATAAGAGATATATTTAACATCTGTCTCTATTTCAAGGCCTTTTCTCTCCATTATTTAGGCTTTGTTAAGATTTATTGTGCTAAGAGGTTGAAATGTGTGGCTTAGCTGTAGTGTACAGAATGCTGATTATGTAAGTATAAAAAAAAAAACAAGGCCTGGGATTCAAAGACAAGTGCTTTGCACCCAAGAAATGCTAAATAACAAGCAACTAAAAGTGCAATGTGACCCATAGCTTTTCAGATAAGGTACATGTGATCAAAATGTCCATATCAAGAAAGGTTGGCAAGTATTGCTACATCCCTCCCTCATGCAACGAAGCACTACTTCAGTGTCATATTTGCAGTGGGAGATAGCCCAAGGTGAATCAACACAGTAAAGCTAAATAGAAGAAAGGTTGTGATAGGAGAGTCGGATAATGGGAATAACAAGCAGAGCTAAACACCCAAGGGGGACCATAAGAAATGATTGGTTGGGGCATATTTTTTTTTATTTTGTGGGAAATACTCCCATTTATAACAAAAGCAGATAAAGGACAGGTGGGGTGGTAGTGAAAAATTATTGTGAAGTGTATAGTGTGACAAGGAGAATTTGCAAGGCAGACAAACATAAAATGGATATAAAGACATGGATCATATTGGCTCAAAAGGTAGAGACAATAGTGGATGGATTCATACAGACTAAAGGTGGACATCTGGTGATGGGGATGGTTGGCCAACAAACATTGTATGAATATTGAGATAAAAGACAGAAATGAGAAAAAGGCAGGGTAATGGAAAGATGCTAGGCTGGCCCAGT
The DNA here is from genome assembly GCF_019279795.1 of Protopterus annectens. Lineage (NCBI taxonomy): Eukaryota > Metazoa > Chordata > Ceratodontiformes > Protopteridae > Protopterus > Protopterus annectens. The sequence continues at coordinate 281,423,682 of NC_056744.1, forward strand.
GAATGTCCACCCAGATGTCAGCTATCTCCAAGGCTGACATAATATACAGGCTGTGCATCTGCTGGTTTGATGGTCATGGTCTGTCTGTTATCTAACATGACCAGTTGCCCAAGATGTACAGTTTAGTGGTGAGGCAAGCATCTATCTGTTAGTGTACCTTGGATAACATCAACTTGCAAAACTGCTGCTGAAAGATGAGGGGGAGTAGCTCTGGGCTATTAATGGAAGACAGTCTTCCACCCCAGTGAGAAGTGGCCATCCACCTTCAGCAGAGTGATCTCTATCTCTGTGCTGAGAAGTTGGCCTGGTGACCACTCTCAGCTTAGCGCCAGAGGTGTCAGCCAGTTGGAGTTACCATTACTGCTTTTCTTCCACAATCACAACTGGTCGTGTACAAGGTGGAAGTTAAAAAAGAGGACACACTGATACAGACATACGTTACACATAAAACTTCAGCTGCACAGTGTAATAGTGCACATAACATTCACATCCTACTGTCAGGAAAGGCATCTTAAGCCCTCCAGCATCCTTCCATGTTGGCGGTTTGCTTCATGGCTGCTATAAACCAAAGTGAGATGAATGCAGTACAGTTGCAGACGTGTTAACAGAACAGGAAAAAGGAAAGCAACTGTATTTTCCCCCTAACCTCTGCCTCCAACTGTAAATGCAAGTCAAGGTGGTACCTGTGCAGGTCACTGCATTATTCATCACACTGGGTAATACCATGGGCATCAGTCACTGTTTTAGCAAGCTCATTTCAGGCATCCACCTTGTGTAATAGACTACCATATTGGCCCAACAGACCCTCTCCAAAGTCTCTGCCATAGATGAACAAGAACATCTTGCTCTGCCTCAGACATCAGGCAGTAGTCAAGCTGTTTAAAGCATCTGAGTAAGATATATTGACTCACAGGTTCACGTGAAGAGCAAAATGATAGCTCTGCTTGCAGAAATGCACATTATTGTATCATAGCATAGGCACTGCAGCACACAAAAAAATAACACCAAAAACCTCTACAACACAAAGACATAATACTATGAGCAGCACAGGTTTCATTCCTAGGGATGAGCACTTTAACTCTGACCATTTTGGATAGCATGTTGAGTTATGGTAGTGCCACTGAGACACACTTGCTAAATTTCCTCATCAGCATAACTGCTGACCAAAGAAGTCCTTAACTTGATTTAAAACATAAGCTTATTTGCATGGAAATGCTTTAAGATGACAAATTGTAGAATCAGGTCTGTAGAGAATATGACCATGAACTTTAACAATGGCATATTGAAGAAAGATAAGACATTTGGTAATCTACTCTGCACTGTACTCATCATCCAAAGTGAATGCACTGTACTCATCACCCATGGTGAATGCACTGTACTCATCACCCAAAGTGAATGCACTGTACTCATCACCCATGGTGAATGCACTGTACTCATCACCCAAAGTGAATGCACTGTACTGATCACCCATGGTGAATGCGCTGTACTGATCACCCATGGTGAATGCACTATAGTCATCACCCATGGTGAATGCACTGTACTCATCACCCAAAGTGAATGCACTGTACTCATCACCCATGGTGAATGCACTGCACTCATCACCCATGGTGAATGCACTGTACTCATCACCCATGGTGAATGCACTGTACTCATCACCCATGGTGAATGCACTGTACTCATCACCCGAAGTGAATGCACTGTACTCATCACCCAAAGTGAATGCACTGTACTCATCACCCATGGTGAATGCACTGTACTCATCACCCGAAGTGAATGCACTGTACTCATCACCCAAAGTGAATGCACTGTACTCATCACCCATGGTGAATGCACTGTACTCATCACCCGAAGTGAATGCACTGTACTCATCACCCAAAGTGAATGCACTGTACTCATCACCCATGGTGAATGCACTGTACTCATCACCCATGGTGAATGCACTGTACTCATCACCCGAAGTGAATGCACTGTACTCATCACCCAAAGTGAATGCACTGTACTCATCACCCATGGTGAATGCACTGCACTCATCACCCATGGTGAATGCACTGTACTCATCACCCATGGTGAATGCACTGTACTCATCACCCATGGTGAATGCACTGTACTCATCACCCGAAGTGAATGCACTGTACTCATCAACCATAGTGAATGCACTGTACTCATCACCCATGGTGAATGCACTGTACTCATCACCCATGGTGAATAGCAGTAACGGGTACATAAATGAAGGGGTCTATGTGGAAATTCATACTCAGCACAGTGATGTGATACTGCCCTTCTCAGTTGTGGTTGGAGGACTCAATCTGGGATAAAACTGTTAGGAAAAATAATCACAACAGCAGTATGCATCCAAGGCACACTAAATTGAATGTCTTGAAAGGTCAAATATTTCACTGCATGCGTCTAGATAATGATGATTATACACTACATGGAGCACTATTGTCCCTTAAACATGAGTTTATGGAGAGAGGATATAGAGAGAATGAGATAGATAGACAGATTGATGTAGCCTGGAGAGAAAGGGATGGTAGGTGTAAACTGTACAATAACAAGAAAGGTATTTAAGGGATAGGATCTCGTATTGCTAGAGCTAATGGTATTATGGAGAGGGGTGAGTCAGATAGTGAAGTATTATGACTGCCGCTGATCTATGCAAGCAATATACATGTGGTGTGTGACATTGTTAAGAATAACTGGGAAATTCTTTCTAGTGTGAAGGAATTAAATGGAGTAGTGGGAGAGCAACCATCTTTTACTTTCAAGAATAATAGATCTCTTAAAATACAACTTTGCTATAAATCTGTAAGCACCCATAAATATATTCAGTCGGACAGATGTGGCACCTATACATGTAGGAGATGCACAGCATGCTCTAGTATGCATGTTGGGAGACAGTGTATGCACCCACAGAAGGGGTTTACAATAGAAACTAATTTTTATGCTGATTGTTAAACCAAGAATGTGGTTTACTTTAGCTATTGTGTACAATGTTTTGCCTTTATATAGGTAAGACTAACTGACATTTGAAAGACAGGATCCTAGAGCACATGTGTGACATTAAGAATGTGAAGGAGAGCAATGCGCTAGCTGTACATGTACAGAAAGAGGGACCTACTCATAGGTTCAAGTTTCTAGTGTTTGAGGTGGTCCCTGTTAATAAGTGGGGGGGTAATTTGAGCAATAATACTGAAGCCTCAGAACAGGAATGGATACTGAAATTTTAAGCTGATAGGCCACCAGGCCTTAATAATAAAGTATCCCTTAAACCCTTTCTTAGAGCTAGGGCCCTTAAGCATTGGAATTCATTTTATAAATGGTTGTATTGTGATTTAATTGATTGATTTTATATCAATGTTTTTATATAAATTTTTATATTAATGCTATTGTTCTTATTTTTAAGTATTTTGCATACAGTGTATTTAAAAGTTATATATGTCCATCTATTTGAAATGTATGTAGTTATTTTTTTTTATATATTAGGCATTGCAACTATGGCCTTTTTAATGTTAATAGGGCTCTAATTACTAGTATAACTGTTGATTGGTTAATTTGATATAGTGAACCTTTCTAAATGTGATGTTTTCTGTATTCACTGTTAGTCTGATGAAGCAAAAGGATTCCATGAAAGCACTTACTATTTTTGTAGTAAAGTTGCCTGCTGTGTGTGAACAATGTGCCTTTTTGCTTTTCTGTTATTATGACAATATGCCCTTGCTACAACAGAGGAAAAGATGGTAATGGTCACAGCACTATTGGAAACAGATAACTGGTTGTGAAATGGGAAGGGGAAGCCCACATATGTGTAGTACATCCAAAAAAGACCCCCCCCCACACACACACACACACAAACCAACAGACATACATACATACATTGAATGACCTGTGTAACCCACAGGGTCACAAGTCTTGCTACTGGCTTTCAAGAGAGGAGAGAGGCAATGGCTGGTAAATCTTATATCTAAGAAAACAAATTGCTAGTGTTAAGCCCTCTGCACATATGGCATATGGATCCAAAGCAATTGCAACACAGCAATGGTTTATTAGGACTGGGTGTGGCAAGGAATATTGTATGACCAAGATAGGTATAGCAAAGGATAACTGATATGAAGCTGCATGCCAAGATCAAGGCATGGGAAACTGACAAGGACATATCCAAAACTGGAGGTAGACCTCCAAAACAGAGAATGTATCACAGAAGTGGAGATGCCACTGGTGCCCCTGTCTATGGGGGGACTCTCATACCAATTGGTGCTTAGATGTGGGTTCTGGACTGGCAATGACTAAAACAGTGTCTGTAGAGGATGTACCAGGTTAGTACTAGCTGATATGTGTCCATAATATGCAGTGTACTGCATGTGTGGTAGAAATTATTCAACAACAGACGTCTACATACCTATCCTTCATCTAGTTCTGAGCTACAGCTGCAATGTCCTGCACAATGAGATGTCTATGTGTGTGTGTGTGTGTGTGTGTGTGTGTGTGTGTGTGTGTGTGTGTGTGTGCCCATATGCTATTCACATATGATGTCATCTATCAGCATGCCTGTTTCTTGGAAGGCATTCTAAGGCACATGATTCTATGCTGCCACAGGTATCTTTATGCTTTCCCAGGTTCTACAAGAGGATAGTTCATTAAAATGGAACTGCAAATTATGATGTCAGCAGGTCACCTGTGACTACCTATGAAAGGACCCACTGGAACTGATAAAAGCACTAACAAGTGAGACCTTGCACACATCCTCTGTGGATGAGATTACTATGGTTGGACATGTCACTTGTTGAAACCCCCCCAAGTTCTCACCAATGTTTGGCAGACATCCTTTAACAGAAAGCACCACCTAGGCTACAGAGGAGTCCACAGCCTACATGGTATCTGAAGAAGGTGCATACAACAGAGGGGGAGGTGTGTTGGTGTCTTCTGCCACTGTGACTCCAGGTCTATCCCTAATCTGGGCATAACATATGACGTTAATTAACAGATAAGCAGGTCAGTGATCTCAGCACATGCAGCTGTTACCCACAGTATTGTGGCGATGGTGACTGTGATGTGTTGTCTCTGTGATGATGTGAAGACTCTGCATGGCCTGTAGGGTGATGCTTATTGCCTTCACAATAACATGGAGTATAGGGACAGGGAGTAGAGAATACTGCTAGGAACAAGGGTGGCTAAAATTGTATCTACTGATACTTGTGTGAGGCACATGGTAAGCATGCTATGGTCTACCTCTGCATGCAATGCTGTCATGGATGTACGAGACTCTAAATGTGAGGTGGATGGTAAAAGACTGAACACACCCAAGAAGACACAGACCATTCTTGAGATGACATTACTGTTAGGTCTGGCCATAGGGCTACCACTTCTGGGAATGATTGGTCTCATATTCTTGGACACTGCTGCTCCTCAGGCTATACATCTGGTACACCTTGCCAGACTGCAAAATTTTGCTCCTGCTTTACTGAATAATTGATACTCCTGTGAGCAGAGAGAGCACCATGCCTATGATTGTCTAGGAAGAGAATGCTATACATCTATTAGATCCCAGCTTGGGACATCTTATCTTCCATGGCTCTGTCCCACATTACAGTGTTGCTGTTATCTGTCACTTCTATTTGCCCCTTCCAAACAAGTGCAAGTGCTGATTGCTGTTTCCTGTCAACAGACTAACTTGTATAGGCAAGGTAACATCTGACACACAGGTGACCACTTTATGTAATGCCTTGCATAGCCTGGATATCATATTGCATGTGTCATTTTATTCAGTGTTGTATGTATCATGGCCCATATTTGTGTACTAGATGCCACCGCTTAACCAGTGCCACAATGTATTTTGCCCAACTCTATCTTGCTTGTGGTACCACCATAGACTGTTTGTCTTCCAGATGTCCAAGCTGCTCCATAACAGCTAGTCCCACACCTGTGGTGGGTTCTGCTGGGATGTTTCCTTGTAGCAAAGATTTTGCCTGCCAGTCTATGGTAATCTTTGCAGTGCCTCACTAGACACATTACGGCAATTGGCCAAAAATGCATTTGACCATGATTCATGTTTCTGGATCAGCTGTGCTATATGCTGCCTCTACCATAGTCTGAGGGTTGCAGATGGGGTCTTCAGCCATGGGCTTAAGTCCATATCTGTAATTACCAGCAATGCACAGCAGTGACAGAATTATATGTGATTTGCTTCCTGACTGCATGGCAATTGTATGTACTGGCCTCTATTCTCACCTATTTGTGCCCCGACAGAGTAGATGACCTTGTGGGAAATGCACTGCATAAAGCATAGTTATAGTTCAGATATATACCATATGTATGAATCATGAGAGCTTCTTGGGTGGCACACAGAAACTTTATAAATGGTGTCCTGGCATTACATCCCACCAAGAATCTGAGGGAATGAAAGCTCTTCCTCTTGATATAGATGATAGCTGGTTGATTAGGTAGCACCTTGATTGCAATTTCTGTGTAATAAGTGGATCCTAGGGCTTGAGGGAAATGGTTGGGATGTAAAATGCTCATATAGTAATGCATCTCACCTCTGAATTTCTTACGTGCCATATATGTTCTGTCACATGCTGCAGCATAATGTTAAGTAAATGGTGTAGGATCCATGAGGTTAACACCAGCGATATATCTAGCATGAACCACTTAGGTCACTGACAGGTGTTTGTAGCTAGGATGGTTAAAGCTACATACACCATAGTGTCACTGGTATGGACAGTCCATGCATCATCATCATCATCACCCCCTCCTTTTTGTTACATTTTCTACTTGGAGTATGGGTGATGAACAAACTGTTCCAGCCTCTCTCGATTCGGTGCCACACTGTTACCTTCTTCATTTGCCATACCTGACTGTCATGCAATCCTGTCATCTCTTAGATTTATGCCTGTGGTTTTCTCATTAAATCTCTTAAATCTTCTTCACAGATTCATCTTCTACTTTCCTTTACATGTGACCAAACTACTGACCTTATTTGCAACTGGGGCTACATTGGCTTCTGCTCTGATGCCCTTATATCTTTGTCTGTCCCCCTGTGTATATCCTACCACCCATCTCAGGCACTTCATCTTTATCGCCTTCCTCCTCTGCTCTACTTTCATTGCCAAGGTTTTTATGCCATACATAAGCGTAGATCACACTACTGTTTTGTTAATTCTTAACTTCTTTATCACGTACTACCAGTGACATTCTGTAACAGTTGGCTACAGTACCTCTGATTCTAGTTTTGACCTCCTCATTCAGACTTCCCTTCTCCTCAACCAACCCTCCCTGGTACTTGAAGCTTTTAACTTGTTCCACCATTTTCCCTACTGTCTGTCTTTAGCTTCTTCTGATTTTCACAATTTACTGTCATATCTGTATTTAGTTTCATGTCATATGTCTTCACTTTTGCATTTCAATCCCTTATCTTTTCTGAATTTCCTGTTCAGAGTCTGCTTCTAGTACACCATTGTCTGCATACAACAGCTTTGTTGATGTGTCCCATTTGGCCTGCTTAGTAATTTAGTCCAGCACCAATATAATCAGCTCAGAATTGAAACCTGATGCACTTCCATTCCCTCCAGGAAGCCCTCTGTGAGGCAGAACACTGTACTTGTCTCATTTCCTTGTATGTAGCCTGCACTAATTGACAACTGTCCAGATTTTTACAGAATGTCCAAATTTTTGCCTCATATTTTTGTTCCATTCCTCATAAAACTTGCTGTTTTCTGGAAAATCAGTGAGGACTGGATTCATTAAATAATGACAGACATTTGAGTTTCTGTCTTCATATCCTTCAAAAAATGCACGGTAACACAAAACCTTTTATTCTAGAGACTTTCTATGTTTATTTGAGCAATATATAAAAATTGTCCCTTTTAGGGTCTTTGTCCCACCATTATTTTTGTTTTTGTCCAGACTTCCTGTGCTAAGAGGTTTTGAGGTTTGATTGTAGCAGTGTTTCATGAGCAGTCCAGGGATCCCCCTTAATTTTGCTTGTGGTTGATACAGATCAACAAGCTCTTCTTTTGCAGCCCTGTCAACACAGAAGTGGACCAAGAGCTGCTGGCCAGTCAGGTGCTGGTAGGTAAGGAACTGACAATACAAAGGTACTACCGATACTGTCATTATGGCATAGGGAGCAGGAATGTACCACATCATTTATAGACTGGCTATACACCACCAATCTTTGGAGTTCAGAACACATCTATACTGTAGTGCGATGAAGGTAACTGAACCACATTATGCCAAATGATTATGTAAATGAGGGAATCAAAAATACTGGAACAGGTCAGAGATGTGTAAAACTTACACATAGCACTACAGTATAGATGTGTTCTGAGCTCCAAAGATTGGTGGCGTGTAGTCAATCTACAATATCTGTGGTTGCAACAGTCATTGCTTTGTTGGTAAGATCCATGATGATTCTCTCCATGACCTTGCATAAGGCTAGTCAGGCTAATAGGTCTGTAGTTCCTTGGGTCAGTAGAAGCACTGTCTTTGTGCAAGGGGGATAACAGTGGCTGTTTTCCATTCAGCTGGGATAAATCCAGTGCTTAGACTGTGACTGAAAAGAGTAGCAAATGGTGATGCTAATTATTGTTTGAGCCCATGTAGTACACAGCCTGAGATGTTATAAGGTCCCATTGATGCTGTGATTTTTGGCCTTAGGGAAGGTGTTTATGACCTACTCTTTAGAGATACAAGGTGGGGGACAGGTGGAAGGAATGTCAGGGGATTATGTGTGGTGGGAAAAGGGGAGTAAAGTTTTTATTTGACTGTCTGCATATACCACATACCGCACTGTTTTTAAACTAGACCCTCTGTGCTTGTGCTATTTATGTTTCTAATGTGTCTCTTCCCTGTACTCCTTACTATTTTGTGTAGGGCTGTCCAGGAACTGTTTATGCATTACCAAATAATTCATTGCATTGGTGCTTCATGTGACATGTGGGGTGTAATGTGACATGTGTCTAATGTGCATGTGCATCTAGCATGTGAATGCATGCCTGCAATGCACATCCCAGATTGTGTGTGTGTCTGTGTATGTTTAGCAATGCTTTCCTTCTTTTGTGTTAATTACATAACTCTTTTTGTCCTGCACTGGGCTCCAGATAACTTAGCTATACATCCATGCAGGCAACAGTAATGAGAGCCAAGTAACAGGCTATTATGCATGGCTGACTTGGATTTTTAGCATTTTACTTTATGTAGCTAACCTTTCGTCTTTGCTGGCTGGCAGGTGACATGTGGTGCCTGCTTTGATGGAGCTTCAACCCAGCGTACATCTATGCTACTATGCTGATTCTCAGCTCAAGCACTGCTTTTTCCTTGGCAGGCTGTCATCCATAGTGCCTTGGCATGTTCGAATGGTTCATCCTAGATTCTGCTTCTTTAATGCCTTGGGACAGTCTTAGTCTCATATGCAGCAAGCATCTCACAAAGATGGCTGAGTAATAAAATGGCTACTTAATTTCATCCCCTCTCATCCTTCAGCTAACTTCTAACAACATAACTCACTACTTGAACAAGGATGCCAGGGCTGCAGGCAAGTATCTCTCTCTCTCTCTCACTCTCTCTCTCTCTCTCTTTTTCTATGGCCCACAGAGCAAGCCACAACTGTATATCAAAGCTCACATCAATGGAACTTGTCACATCATGGACAGGCAAATGAAAATTGTCAAAAATAACATTTTAGCACTTTCAAATGATGCTGCAATTTAAATTTGAAAAAAGCATATTAGATTGATTTAAAACACAGAAAAAAAATTACAAAACAAAATATCACCACAAAGGCAAAGCCCACCCCCTGCATATCTACATTTATATCTATATATATATATATATCTATATCTATATCTATATATATATATATATATATATATATATATCTGTCTCTCTCTCTCTCTCTCTCTCTATATATATATATATATATATATATGGGATCCGTGCAGATCCCCAACGGCACTTTCTGCCGAAGCAGAAATCACCAAACATACTTAACCGAAAGTGCTATTTACCGAAGCAGCACTTTTGGATAAGTATGCTCGTTGTGCCGGTCGCACTACAGTGCGGTTAAGGGAAATTTCCCTTTTCCCCACTGTAGTGCGACCTCGGAGTGAGAATATAAAAATAGGGGGGTGTGGGGGGCTGGGGGTGCAGGGGTGCTTGCCCACCTGCATAAAAGAAGATTTAGTGTTTTTTTTTCTAATGCACTTTAACGAAAGTGCTTTTTCGGTGAAAGCGCTTTCGTTAAGGCACATTCGGTTATTTTGGAATTTTGGATTCGGACTATTGAACTTTCGTTCAATAGTCCTAGATCTATATATATATATATATATATATATATATATATATATATATATATATATATCGTTATATCTATCAATATCCCAGGAACTGGAGACACTACCTCCTCAGTTAAATAAGCAAATAAGATTTCTTGTGAAGTCCTCCAGGGCAAACTACAAATCTAAGTTAGCCTCCTCAACCAAGGGCAACCATAAGGTGCTCTTTAGTTACATCTGTAACCTGAAAGGTAAGGCTCAGATTTGTGCCGGACTGGTAATTAATGGTAACACATACACTGAGTCGGTGGACATAGCTAACCTACTAGCCAAAAAGTTCAGTGAAAACTTCACTCCACTGTCCCCGCCACACGTACTTCTTGGCATCCCTATAACCTGTACCCTACCTTGTATCTCTAAAGAGAAGGTCATAAACACCCTCTCTAAGGCCAAAAACACAGCATCAATAGGACCCGATAACATCTCAGGCTGCATCCTACATGGGCTCAAACAAGAATTAGCAAACAAATCATTGATGCCAAAGTCATGGCCTGAAACTCAATGCAAAAAAAATGTATTATCATCCCTTTCAGCAAGAGAGATGTTCTCTCAAATTACCACATCAATGGCAATACCCTAAGTATGCACTCAGTGGTGACAGATCTGGGCACTCAGGTTGACAGCAGCCTTGCCTTTGATCACCATGTCTCCAGAGTGGTAAGAAGGGCATTCTGTATGGCTCACCTCACAAGTAAGTGCATTACCTTGAGAAAAAGTGAAGTTGTCACCTCCTTGTACTCTTCATTCATCAGGTCAATACTTGAGTCCAATGCACCTTTTGGCATGTACCTTTCAAAGCGTGTGCAGCAATTGGACAGACCACAAAGTTTCCTCACAAAGAAAATTCAAGGTCTTCAGCAGCTATCCTATGTGGATCAATTGAAATCACTGTCACTTTATTCTGTTTCCTACAGACTACTCAAGGGCGATCTCTGCCTTGCATACAAGGTGATCTCTGACCCCACTTTATTAGAAATGCTGTACATCTGCAAGTCAAATGGCACATGGGTTACTCGCTCTAAAGACCAAAACCTGGTATGTGACATCAATAAACCTGCTGGAGGGACAGATTTGTCTCCCAGAGGTTACCGCACCTTTGGAATAGACTCCCAATTCACATCAAACAGAGCACCTCATTGGCCCTCTTCAAACACAATCTGGACGATTGGATGGGCAACCATAAATTCACCCAGGGCATTCCACCTGTGTCCTTTTTGGACAAGGGCAATAGGTGCTGATCATGGTAACAAGGGTAAAATTTGGATAAGCTTGTAAGGGCCATTGGGCCATTAGTCTTGTAAATTTCTATGATCCTATGATCCTAATATAGCTAATAGCTATAGCTATAGATACAGATACAGATATATTAATTCTGTAGTTACTCAAGCATGAGGAAATTGGAAACACCATGAAATGTGCTATTTACAAATGACAGTTCATTTAGCTATAAAAGCAATTTCCATTCTTTAACAAGGAAACTATTAATTAAGCAAGTTATTCAATTTCAGAAGTCAAGCATGCAACATATGATAATGTAACTTTCAAAAAAAAAATCATATACTCCTCCATAAAAATATATTTGTACTATTCCTTATTGAAATGGTCCTTTTCTTTGGCTAAGGACAATATACTTGGACAAGAGAGACAGAAAGAGAAAGTAATACAAGAATGCATGTGTGTGTGTGTTCAGGCAAGCACATGTACATGTATATATCAATTTTGAATTATTGTTTTATCTAGTTCATAGTTACAGATGAGCCAGAAACAATCTTGACTAAGAGGCTGCTGACATATCTGCACATCATTGTGGAATACTCCTTCACTCGGCTTTTCTTCAGTCTTATTCCACTGTGGCTTGTTGAAAGCATGCTGACTTGTATGAAACAGACCTGGCAGTGCACTGGGCTTTTTAACTTTCTGCATTGTGGTGTGATTATTGAGTTAGTGTATATAAGTTGGGTGGAGTGAAGGATGTTAACTCACACAGGAGGTGCTCAGGGGACTTGCTTCTGCAAATCCAATTTTTTCACTTTTTATGCTTTTTAAATTATGCTTCTCAATACTGGAAAATTAGTGATGCATGACTTGGTGTCAGATATATTGATTGAACATATGGAAAGTGGCAGTATCCACTTTTGGACTGGATACCACTCCATCACAAACTGACATAGACTCACAGCCATGCGCATGGCACACATATCTTAGGTCATGGTGTATAGTAAAATACAGGTACTCATGCTTTTAAAAGTTATTTACCCATGACTTTGCAATATAGAGAAAGCGTGACATCAAGAAATCTCTCACACACACACACACACACACACACACACGCACACACGCACACACGCACACACGCACACACGCACACACACACACACACACACACACACACACACACACACACACACACACACACACACACACACACACACACACACACACAAACACTGAGAGGACAAGAAGTCATCCTGGTCACAAAACAAAATATAGAACTAATTGCTGTGAGGCTGCACCACCACCAACAAGAACAACATATACTCCTAGATTCAGCTGTAACCATCTAAAGTAATAAATTCATATCTAAACTATGTAGGTAACAAATCCTTGCATAATTCTTATCATACTCTTATTACATCATTAGAATACATACATGCATGTATACATAAATAAATAAACTTGATACTAGAAAAAAATTGTTCACATGTGCAGCAGAAAAGCATGCACAAAACATTGGATTCATAGAAATCTATACAACTGCATAAATTTGTACTCAGAGCAAACAATTAACTTTGCTCATTACAGTCACTGGGAAATCATGACTAGCACTATATACTAAACAAAAAATCAAGTATCATATCTAAATGACCTGAATAAATTCTGACCTGTTATGTTTTTATATTGTCTGCTACTTACTTTCACCAGTGAAACACTTGTGGCTCAGTAGTCGGCCAGCAGCAAACAATGCAGGTATTTTGGAAGAAAAACTTCCACAGTTTATGGCAAATGACTTTCGATTATCCCGGTAGGAGTCACCACAGCAGATCACTGGTTTGCTATTGATTGGCAGATTTTTATGGTGTTGAGTTGCCAGACCGGCACCCAACTTTCACAGAAGGCACACACACTCATGCACCTACCTGCATGTCTCTATACATCCAGCTTAAGAAGGTTGCTTGAGGGCAAACTGTACTTTTATATACTTATGGTTACTGGAACATTTTGAAAAGTCTTTTTAAATGTTTTAGATGTCATGCTTTAGTGGACACTGCTGGGTAGTCATTAAAGACAGGAGATATTGACCTAAACTGGCTTTGATAAGAACAGTCTGTAACTAGCAGAACGCAATCATGCAGTTAAGACAATAAAACTCATTACAGCATCATATGAACTGCATGCTTGCTTAAGAAAATAAAATGAAAGAATAAGAAACGAGAATAAGAACTGACCAACTGTCACTGATTTCATTCATGGGCTAACAGAAGCAGGTAAGAAAAATGACTCTCTCAGAGAAGAAAGACGATAGAGGAACAACAGAATGCCAGAAATGCCAGCAATAGTATCTGAAGAAAAAAATACCTTGATAGTACAAAAATCGAAGTGCAAAAAGTGCTTCAGACTAAAAAACAATAAGTACAAGTCATATATCTACCTGAGTGAAAGTTGACTTTATAGTCACTGAGTAAACATTTAAACTGCTCAGCAAATGAATTTAACTCCTCTTCACTTAGGGAAAAATAATAATTTAACATAGCTTATGCTTCTTCAAAGTGCATGTTTTAACACAAATTAACTGTTTTTGAATTGGAGCATTCTTGTATAGTTACCTTATCACAGAATTTCACGGTTTGTCTTTTTATGGGACTTGAATGTATCAATGTATCCCCTTACATAAAATTTTCTTTACATTTTTGGTTGAAGTAGATTATCAGATCAAGTTTTCAGATTGCTGGCAAATCATATAAACGTGTCACTGTTTAAGATTATTGAAAATAATATCACTATAAATGTCAACATACATGATAATAAAATAATCTTTTCACTAAAATTTGAGATTAACTTATAGGTTCATAGATTAGTACTAAGCTAACTGCCCTTGCGAGCCATTTTAAGCCTAGTCAATTATCCCTTGTGAGATTCAAACCCTGAACCTTGTGTTTGTAAGGCAAACACCTTAACCATTAGGCCACCCTCCCAACCCCTTATAATACTTCCAAGTCAGTTTGTTCATTAATGTTTTATACATCGTATGTGAACTGAGCAATGTATAATGTTTGACTGTAAGTCTTTAAATAACAGTTCCATAGTCTGATACAGAGCCATCACGTTAAAAATAGCTTTTCCTCAGTCAAGTATATTACCACATACATTTGGGCAGACATTAACAGTTACAGTTAACACTTGTGTGATAAGAAACATATTAATTCCATTATATTTACTGCATATTTGGATGATTACTGGTCCAGTATTCTTACCCATTGATACAACATTTAAGAAATCATTTGCCTAATATATTCTTATATCTAACAATCGTGCAAAGTTAAGAACAACATAATTAAATGAGTAAACCAATGACTAATCATAGTTTACTGTGGCTTAAAGAAAAAAATAAATAATAATAATACTTAAAATACAACTCCAGGCAATATTTCCTGTGGTGAGAAGTAAAAAAAAAAATGATTATACTTTTACTAAAATAAATGATGACTTCCAAACCTCTACATAGGAAAGTGGCCACACCAAGAAATCTAAACTGCTTGTTTTCTTTATCAGTGGTCAAGGGTATCTGAATTAACAGATTAATACTCTTCCTCAGCCACTTTTGTTATAGACATGCCTTATCAACATCGTCATCACCATCATTATTGCAAAATATGTGTCAGAAAATTTCCACAGATTTAGAAGGTCCACTTCTGTACATATACTGGTTCGGTGATTGACATAAGCAGGTTGGTCTGGGAAGTCAGTTAGGATCAGACTCATAAACACCTTACCTGAAATGTAAACAGTTTACTAATTATTGTACAGACAGCTATACTTTGCCTACATATTTTTATATTTGCTCTTACATACTGCTGTGTCTAATAAACTTAAAGCTAGACTTTGAATACTTATTTGTGGTAATCACAATATATTTTACAAACGGTAGAGTGACATCTTAGAAGGGTTTTTTCAAAGACATTGATAGTCAACTTTTATTCTACAAACTAATATAATGGATGCTGTGTCTCTAATACATGCTGTAGCTGCTGAATGTTGCTTTTCCTTTCTGTTCTCTCCTTTTTTGTAGCGAATTGCATGAACAATTGATTACCCATCTGCAGCATTATTGTAGTGACAGTGTTCTTCTTTCTTTGAAACTTGGAGTCTGCTTCTGGGATTGTGCTCTTGGATTCATCCCATTTAAACTTATAAAACAACTAGTTCTACACCACTCTCAAGACATATACCGATTTAATTTGGATGGAGCCATGACAGATATTTTTGTATTTGCATGTTGGGCAGGATTCACGAAGGCTTGCACGGAGTGTAAGAGACGTGTAAGACTCCATGCAAGCTTCGCGATCCAGGAACAGCCCGAAACTCCGTGTAAGAGACCAGCTAAAATGTCTCTTACACGGACTGGGCGTGGATATGCTAAATACCTCACTTGCAGCCGAAAGGCATGCAAATGAGGTAGAGTAGGGATCCACGAAACAGAAAGCAGCCCGTGAAAGAGCCGTTTTAGCTGCAGAAATGTACTCAGTTGACAACTGAGTAGGTTTCTGCAAAAATCACAATGGAGCCATGTCAGCTCCAAATAAAGGGTGCATATGTGACAGGCAGCATGCCAATGGCCAAATATGTGGCCATTGGCAAGGTACCCCGATGCAAATATGAAAAAAAAATAATTTATTTTATTCAGAGATCGACGATGTTTAAACGCAGCGCAGCCCCGTGCAAACGGGCTGCGCTGTATAAAACATAAAAATGAAAGTTATAAACCCACAAATGTGGGTTTTATGCAATACATGGATTTACAATGCAGGGACCAGCAGACCAAAAACAACATGGCCACCGTTTAATGGTTGCTAAGGGGGGAAGCTGAGTCTAAGACATGTAACTAAACATTAGTAGGCAATCTGATGTAAATGAGGGTTAGGATACTGAATCCCACTGTCACATAGCAAATGAGCACATTCTGAGTAGTGTAAGAGATACATAAGGGGGAGGAAAAGAGTAGGAGATTGGTGACATCACAGGGGGGAATGGTAGAAAGAAATGCAGTTCATTGGAGGTCAGTGTTACATGACAGATGTCAGACACAGATCATGGAAAGAGGAGTGCCACAAGATAAGCATGGGAAAGTCAAGAAATGGAAGGTGTACACTGTTACTTACACCAAAGTTTCTTGCTGGACGTGCATGCGCACGTGTGCACGCCATGATGCGCGGGTAGGACAGTGTGTGTGCGTGTAAGGCAGACTGAGCATGTGGGAGCGTGTTGGTAGACTTTGAAGAATGTTTGCGCTAGTGTGCGCGCGTGTAGGGCAGACTGAGCATGTGGCAGCCTGTTGGCAGAGTTGTCACACTGTTTACGCTAGTGTGCGCGCGTGTAAGGCAGACTGAGCATGTGAGACCCTGTTGGCAGACTTGTAAGACTGTTTGCGCTGGTGTGCGCGTGTTTTAACCCAAATAAGCAGATTCCGAACCATGTAAGCATGTGTGTGCGTGTAAGCCAATGTGAGCGTGTTTTTGCTGGTATGCACATTGCTCCCCCCTGAGGAAACATAAAGGAAAAAGGAAGCAACAGAATTAGTAGGAAGCTAGCAGGGAATACTGCTGGAGCTAGCAGGTGAAAACAATTAGAAGCAGGCAATTACACAGGCAGAATAGTAGCTCAGCCAAACACTTAAAACTCTGCAAACAGCAGTGCAGGATGTATCTCTCAAGAGACACTGCAAGACAGGAGTAAGCTATTAGAAGTGAAAACTGAAAAAGCTGAACTCAGAGCAGAAATGCTAGGGGCTGCCATAGCTGTCATAAGGAGACATAGGCGACTTGCTGAGGTGGTGACAATGCAGATGGTGCCAGACAACCCACAGTGAGGAGACGGAGAAGAGTGTACAGGCCCAGGGTCACCTACCACGGGTTACATGAGCTGGAGATAGTAGAGCACTATAGAGTGGACAGAGACCTCCTGCAGCAAATTGTTGAGCTGTGCAGGCCACGCCTCACACACAGAACCAACAGAGGGGAACCCATCCCAGTGGAAACCAAGGTATGTGTTGGCCTAAGAATACTAGCAACAGGTACCTTCCAGAGACCAACTGGTGATATGATGGGGATATCACAGGCATCAGCCTCCAGGGTACTTCACCAGTTCCTGGATGCCATGTCAGCACATGTCGGTGATCATGTATATTTCCCCAGTGCCCGTGAGGTATTGGCCAGCAATATGCGTCTCTTCCAGCAAATAGTGGAATACCCTGAGGTAGTGGGTGCAATAGACTGCATGCACATACGCATCAAAGCACCAGCCGGTGAGTGGGGTAGGGCTTACATTAACCACAAGGGCTTCCTCTCCATCAACTGCCAGGTCATGTGTGATGCCCAGGGCATAATAATGAATGTGTGTGCTGGCTGCCCTGGGAGCTACCATGATTCCCACATCTGGCATTTGACGCAGCTGTACCAGACATTTGCCAATGGGGACATCCCACATGGACACCTAGTGGGGGATGCAGGTTATGCACTGGAGCCGTGGCTGATGACACCCATCAGAAATGCACACACACCTGAACAGGAACGCCATAATGAGGCACACGCACAAACACGTAATGTAATAGAGCGTGTGTTTGGGCTGCTCAAGTCACGGGTCCGGTGTCTGGACACATCTGGTGGAGCCTTGCAGTACTCACCAACTACATGTACCCAAATTGTCATGGTATGTGCTATGCTACATAATATGATCTTGTGAAAACAGCTGCAGCAGGACCAGCATAGGGCCGGGCCAAACAGCCCCACACCATTGCCAAGGCCATCACAGGCAGAGCGTGACTCGGAGGAGGAACAACCTGAGCCTACCCCAGTAGGCAGAAGGAGGTGCCCAGTATGCCCTGGCCTTGGCAAAGAGGCAACGCATAGCACATACACTGGCTCAGTAGGAACCCTGGGAATGATACCCCTCTCTGACTCACTCATATAATAACATGGATGCCTAAAATGACATAACCTGCTCTCAAACATGTACAGAGAGTGTAATATGTGCATCCGACAGAGGCAGCCCTGCAGCACCACCTGAGGCATGAATGCCATGTGTTAAGTAATGTAACACCATGTACTATATGCACACTTGAGGACCCTGACTAACATCCACCCTCACCAAGCATGAAGCACAGTATGACGATGGGATGATCAATTGCAATAATTGGCTGAAGTAATGCAGTTAGTCAAAGGGGAGCCAATGTTCCGGCCTGGGATGACATGCTGAGCATGACATGATGCACCACCTGCTAGGGGTGGCGTGCACCTATCATTCCAGGCCTCATGGATACTGGCAAAGGCTGTCAGTACCCACAGCGTGCCCTGAATAGGTAAGGCTCAAAACACAAACCCACCTCCATAGGTACCACAAGGGATAAGAACCTAGATGTAATGCTACCCAATGCCAGAAGTCTAAACAGCAAGATGCGTGCAGTGTAAACGCACCCAGTATGGAGAATGTTGATATCTGTCCTGTAACAGAAAACTGGGTCAAGGCTCACAACAGCACCCTAACACTACCAGGTTACACCTCATACTGTGCTGTACAGCCTCAAAACATGGAACAAGCTACAAAAAGAGGGTGACTAGCAATAATTGTCAAGGATAACCACACCCCATGTTGGTACCACAACAAGAAGCAGCATGGACTAGCCATGGTCAAGTAACAGTGGCTAAAACCGCTTCCCAGTATATAGCCTGCTACAGACTACCATCCTAACACCAGGAACTGCACCTGGCCTATGTTGGAATACATGAATATATCAAGCCCCACAAACCGCATTATATTGGTTGACTGAAAATACCCAGACATACACTGGGAGCATTATACTAGCACCAACACTGTAGGAGAAAAGTTCCTAGAATCCATAAACCAAAATGCCCAGGAACAACGTACCACTCCCACAAGAGTGGTAAGCATACTGGATATGATAATCAGCAACATGGGTACTGGATGGCAAGATGAGAAGTGTATCCCTCAATGGTAAGACCAGACCATAGAGTAATCACACCGGATATACACATCCTGACCACAGTCCCTGGCCAGAAAACCACAGTGAAAAACATGTGTAAAGCATAAGTTGCACCCTCCAAACTGATGTGGAATCCATTAAAGGCCCTGTGCAGGTGCAAAATATGGGACACACCGCAGAACCTGTTATACAGGCATTCCATGAACACAGCCAGGAATGCTTGGATTATGCAATCACAAATAACAACAAGACACAATGCCATACACGCAGGCATCTGGCATGCTGGACCCCAGCCATTACCAAACCATGCAAGAGAATGAGGAAGCTACTACATGATAGAGCAAACATAAAAAGGGAAGTAATCACTGATCAGTAGTATGGCAATAAAATATATCCACACATACAATCCACTAAGGCCAGCTACAACAAGTAGAATCTGTGAATCCTGAGGCAATGTTACACCTGCCCCAAGTACACAGACAACCCACAACTCCCCCCAATAAATACAAATATATGTGAGAGATGCAACCATTTATCCAAAGCAGAGGCTGAGCTCCCAACTCAGTAGTGTCAAAACTAGTCAGGAGGAGAAGGTAACCACACACACCACAAACCCAGTCCCACATAGACCTATCACAACTGTAAACCAAACACATAAACACAGAAAAACATTCCCGGAGGCCCTAATTACAAACACACCACACCAACAGAGGCCTCCAAAGCAGACCCCCAGGCAACCACAACCTCCAAACATAGCACATGGGGGTTGGCCTAAGAATACTAGCAACAGGTACCTTCCAGAGACCAACTGGTGATATGATGGGGATATCACAGGCATCAGCCTCCAGGGTACTTCACCAGTTCCTGGATGCCATGTCAGCACATGTCGGTTATCATGTATATTTTCCCAGTGCCCGTGAGGTATTGGCCAGCAATATGCGTCTCTTCCAGCAAATAGTGGAATACCCTGAGGTAGTGGGTGCAATAGACTGCATGCACATACGCATCAAAGCACCAGCCGGTGAGTGGGGTAGGGCTTACATTAACCACAAGGGCTTCCTCTCCATCAACTGCCAGGTCATGTGTGATGCCCAGGGCATAATAATGAATGTGTGTGCTGGCTGCCCTGGGAGCTACCATGATTCCCACATCTGGCATTTGACGCAGCTGTACCAGACATTTGCCAATGGGGACATCCCACATGGACACCTAGTGGGGGATGCAGGTTATGCACTGGAGCCGTGGCTGATGACACCCATCAGAAATGCACACACACCTGAACAGGAACGCCATAATGAGGCACACGCACAAACACGTAATGTAATAGAGCGTGTGTTTGGGCTGCTCAAGTCACGGGTCCGGTGTCTGGACACATCTGGTGGAGCCTTGCAGTACTCACCAACTACATGTACCCAAATTGTCATGGTATGTGCTATGCTACATAATATGATCTTGTGAAAACAGCTGCAGCAGGACCAGCATAGGGCCGGGCCAAACAGCCCCACACCATTGCCAAGGCCATCACAGGCAGAGCGTGACTCGGAGGAGGAACAACCTGAGCCTACCCCAGTAGGCAGAAGGAGGCGTTCCCAGTATGCCCTGGCCTTGGCAAAGAGGCAACGCATAGCACATACACTGGCTCAGTAGGAACCCTGGGAATGATACCCCTCTCTGACTCACTCATATAATAACATGGATGCCTAAAATGACATAACCTGCTCTCAAACATGTACAGAGAGTGTAATATGTGCATCCGACAGAGGCAGCCCTGCAGCACCACCTGAGGCATGAATGCCATGTGTTAAGTAATGTAACACCATGTACTATATGCACACTTGAGGACCCTGACTAACATCCACCCTCACCAAGCATGAAGCACAGTATGACGATGGGATGATCAATTGCAATAATTGGCTGAAGTAATGCAGTTAGTCAAAGGGGAGCCAATGTTCCGGCCTGGGATGACATGCTGAGCATGACATGATGCACCACCTGCTAGGGGTGGCGTGCACCTATCATTCCAGGCCTCATGGATACTGGCAAAGGCTGTCAGTACCCACAGCGTGCCCTGAATAGGTAAGGCTCAAAACACAAACCCACCTCCATAGGTACCACAAGGGATAAGAACCTAGATGTAATGCTACCCAATGCCAGAAGTCTAAACAGCAAGATGCGTGCAGTGTAAACGCACCCAGTATGGAGAATGTTGATATCTGTCCTGTAACAGAAAACTGGGTCAAGGCTCACAACAGCACCCTAACACTACCAGGTTACACCTCATACTGTGCTGTACAGCCTCAAAACATGGAACAAGCTACAAAAAGAGGGTGACTAGCAATAATTGTCAAGGATAACCACACCCCCATGTTGGTACCACAACAAGAAGCAGCATGGACTAGCCATGGTCAAGTAACAGTGGCTAAAACCGCTTCCCAGTATATAGCCTGCTACAGACTACCATCCTAACACCAGGAACTGCACCTGGCCTATGTTGGAATACATGAATATATCAAGCCCCCCAAACCGCATTATATTGGTTGACTGAAAATACCCAGACATACACTGGGAGCATTATACTAGCACCAACACTGTAGGAGAAAAGTTCCTAGAATCCATAAACCAAAATGCCCAGGAACAACGTACCACTCCCACAAGAGTGGTAAGCATACTGGATATGATAATCAGCAACATGGGTACTGGATGGCAAGATGAGAAGTGTATCCCTCAATGGTAAGACCAGACCATAGAGTAATCACACCGGATATACACATCCTGACCACAGTCCCTGGCCAGAAAACCACAGTGAAAAACATGTGTAAAGCATAAGTTGCACCCCTCCAAACTGATGTGGAATCCATTAAAGGCCCTGTGCAGGTGCAAAATATGGGACACACCGCAGAACCTGTTATACAGGCATTCCATGAACACAGCCAGGAATGCTTGGATTATGCAATCACAAATAACAACAAGACACAATGCCATACACGCAGGCATCTGGCATGCTGGACCCCAGCCATTACCAAACCATGCAAGAGAATGAGGAAGCTACTACATGATAGAGCAAACATAAAAAGGGAAGTAATCACTGATCAGTAGTATGGCAATAAAATATATCCACACATACAATCCACTAAGGCCAGCTACAACAAGTAGAATCTGTGAATCCTGAGGCAATGTTACACCTGCCCCAAGTACACAGACAACCCACAACTCCCCCCAATAAATACAAATATATGTGAGAGATGCAACCATTTATCCAAAGCAGAGGCTGAGCTCCCCCAACTCAGTACTGTCAAAACTAGTCAGGAGGAGAAGGTAACCACACACACCACAAACCCAGTCCCACATAGACCTATCACAACTGTAAACCAAACACATAAACACAGAAAAACATTCCCGGAGGCCCTAATTACAAACACACCACACCAACAGAGGCCTCCAAAGCAGACCCCCAAGCAACCACAACCTCCAAACATAGCACATGCAACACATAGTACACAAAGCTGGTGTGCCAAACAGTCACAGGCCAGAAGGAGAAATAACATGCCTGATAGGTGACTCTATAGGCAGACACACTGCCGTCCCACTCACCAGACTGAACAAGGGAAAGGGTACAGTAAGCTGCCTGTAGGCTGCTACAATACGCCATATAACACAAGTACGCAGGTCAACCCAAAGCAAGTAGAAATATGATGCAGTCATTGTCCATGCTGGTGTGAATGACCTGAGATGTACCTCCCTGGACTACATGAAAAGAGACATGGATGAGCTCTCTGAGTATGTACTCCAGGCCGGTATGACACTGGCCGTTTGCAGCATCCTACCCTCACCAAGAATGATGCCACAGTACAAACACAGAATGATCAGCTTTAACAGGTGGCACAATTACAGCTGTCAGTCCAAGAGGATCTAATGTCTGTCTGCTTGAGATGTCATGCATGACAAGCCATGTTGCTGTTCCAGGGATGGCTTGCACCTGTTACCCCGGGGCGTCTGGATATTGGATAAGGCTTTTGCCACCTCCATAGAGCCATACGTAGGCAAGGCTGAAAAGACTAACCCACCACCCTAGAAAACATAAGTGGTAAGAAACATAAGGGTAATGCTGACCAATGCCAGATGTGTAAACCGCAATATGCATGCTCCTGAGGTCCTCCCCAGTATGGAGAACATCGATGTCTGTGCAGTGACAGAAACCTGCTGCAAGCCTACTGACAGCACACCAGCACTACCAGGTTATACCTCATATCATGCGTTATGGCCCCAAAACCTGGACCAAAACATAAAAGGAGGGGGAGTATCCATATGCAGCACAGACACCCATACGTCCAGGTAACTGACAATTCACGAAGCATCGGAGACCACCCATGTGCATCTAACTGTAGTCAAAACTGCTGTACAGTCTGTAGCATGCTACAGACCACACTCTCACACACAGGAACCCCACCCAGACGTCCTGAAGACACTGGACAGTATGAATGTCCCACCAAATACCAAACAAGGTACTCACAAATTACCACATAGGTGGTAAACCATTATGTATGCAAGGAGTAATCAGGGACCTAGGGACACAAGTGGACAGTAACCTGTTATGTGACACTCACATTGCCAATGTGGCTAGGAAGACTGTCTATATTGGACACCGTATCATGAAAGGGTTCACATCTACGTCAACAGAGGTCATTGTGCCCCTGTACTGTTCTCTTATCAGACCCATAATCTAGTACAATGCCTCATTTGGGATGTACCTTACCTGACACCTGCAGCGGTTAGAAAGACCTCAAAGGTACCTCACCAAGAGGATAAAGGGTCCAAATATATGTCATATGCTGCCTGGCTGTAGACACCCCAGCTGAATGCAGTCACATACTACCTACACAGAGGCATTGTATGTCTGTTGTACAAGGCCATGTCCAACACAGGAATAATGGACATGCTCCACCCCAGAAAATTCAAAGCCATTGGAGCTGTGAGAGTGACAGATGTCAACCTCAAGACATAATGAAATAGGATATGCTGGAGGGACAGATACATAACCCAGAGGCTCCCCACACCCTGGAACAGGATCCCACTCCATGTTAGGCAGAGCCCCTCACTGACACTCCTCAACAGGAATATTGCCAAGTGGATGGATGATCGTTGATGTACACTGGGGGTCTTAACTGTGTCACGTCCATACAGAGGCACAGTAAAGTAAATCATAAATGGCCATAATATTCACATAGCAAGGGGCGGCGAAAGACACTCACACTCTGGCTAGGCTTACAAATGCCCTAGGGTGGATAGCCTAGTATGAACCTATGAACCTATGAAGATACAAATTGTACAAGACACTAAGGATAATCCCAAGGCTTACTCAACTGATGGTAGGAACCATGTTGGGAATTCACAGATATGCTCTGAATCACACAAATATTACAAACAACATACCAAACACACACACATATTGCCAACATACAACCTGACAGGTGCAGTGCAACCCCCCCCCCCCGGATGCAAAATATCTATCCCAGCAGACTGCTGGCCCCCTGACATTGCAGGTGCTGAGGTAACAGCCAGCATCTACAAAGCAAAACACATAGCAGCAATGGTATGAGATGGTGTCCTGGGCTGAGTCCAACATGGACTCCAAGAAGAATGGAATGCCAAATTACACTACTTCTCAATGTCAGCCTTACCACAGGATATGTACCCAAAGAGCAGTGTACAACAACAGTGGTCCTTCTCAACAAAGGTGTTGCCTGAATGGATACTGCAAACTACCACCCCAGAATCCTGACAAGCTTGGTCTGCACAGCTATGGAAAGGGTCAGCATGTACCGCAGACATAAAGATATCAGGGACCTACTGACACCGGACCCTACCCAGTGTGGCTGTCTTAAGTGCAGATCCTGCCCCTAAACATATATGACCCATTTGAAACAGTCATTAAGGTCATTGATGAGGGCAATGTGGTCCACACAGTGTAGCTGGACCTTGCAAATGCTTCCATACAATACCCTACGTGTTCAGTATAGATATGTTCACCAGCTTAAATATAAACCCCTATGTCAGTAGAGAGGTTGCAAACCAGACCAAGGACAGAACTGACATGGTCAGACATGCTGCAGCCATGTCAGACTATAAACCAGATATAAGTGGCATCCTACAAGGCTTGGTCCTGGGACCTCCCTCTTTTCGTATATATGTCCCATAGGTACAGGCCAACATGGTAGGACTGTGACTGAACATGTATGCAGAGGACTACAAACTGCCCACCATATCTGACCCCCAGCTGATACAAGCATCCCACAAAAGGGCCACATAGAAACAGACAACTGGTGCCATAGACATGTCAGCAAGCTAATTGCAGAAAAGTGTATAGTCAACCCCCGTGGATATACAGTAAGTGCCCACTAATTACCACACAGGTGTTAACCCATTACGTACCTAACATGTAATGAGAGACCTGCGGACACAAGGTGATAGATATCCTGCATTGGACAAACATGTGGCTGTAGTGTTCACAGAAACATACCATATACCCACCTAATCATGAAGGTTGTCAGATCTAGATAAGGGGAGGTCATTGTGGCTCTGCAGTCATCCTTCATCAGTGTTACAATTGACTACAATAGCCCCTGTGGGATGTACCTCAGCAGACACCTCCATCAACTGTAAAGTCCCCAACAGTACCTCACCAGGAGTAGCAAAGAGCTTGAACAGATGCCATGTGTTGCCTGATTAAACAAACTGCAGCTCCACACACTGCCATACTGCCCACCCAGAGGCAAGCTGTGCCTGATGTATAAAGCCATGTCCAAGCTGGAATCAATGAACATGCTGCACCTTGTACAATCTGCATGTCAGTGAGCTATGCACATGAGAGACCTGAACCCCAGCACTGACATACATAGGACACGCTGCACTGAATGATCCATAACACAGAAGCCACCCCCACTCTTGAGTAAACTCCCAGTACAGGTTAGCCAGAGATTCACCCATCGACACTCCTCAAGAGGAATCTTGATGACTGGATGGGAGATGGTAGGTGTACCCTGGGTATCACTGTTATGTCACAAGTAGATGGAGGCACAGTATACTAACCATGACATATGTCATGGCAAACTCCAGTTACAATGTGTGTCGAAGGACAAACACACTCTCTGACTAGCATTAGAAATGGCCTAGGGCACATCGCTAGTGTTTGCCAATGTCCACCTATGTTGTGGAATACACTACCAATGTTGGACAAGCCTGGTTGAGGTAGTCCATATCTGAACATAATGCAACATGGTCATATGTGCACAACTGGCCCCTAAATAGTCTGTTGTGCTCACTATGAAGATTTAAAGCAGTGATAGGACTAAAGCCCAGGATACTGTCCACCACAGTGAAAATACTGAACCAGTACACTATATGGTACTACAGTGTTAGGTTAGTATGAAAGGATGTTGACAACTGTATGCAAAGTATCCCATGCAAACCCTGCAGGCACAGTATAATCCGTGTTGTGTTCAGACACAAAGCAGTTAGCCAGTAAGTACACAACATGACACCCAACACACAACCATAAACGTGAGATATTGTTGAAGTTCACACTCATCCAAATATGTGGTGGACTGCAGAGTTCAACATATGGAAAGCTCACACTGGGCATGCTCGCACACTTTGATAAATGCGACATATGTCAGACAACATGCCATGGAAATGATGTCACCACACTATCAGTACAGCCAAACAGGGCTAATTGCCCAGTAATGCCAAGGGTGTATGTAATTGCAGGGTAGTAGGGTGTGTGTAATTGCAAGTGTGAGAAAACAGTTCCTTTTGGCAACTACTACACTACACCAGATGCTGCATATTCCCCCAGTAAACACAGGTGATGTCACCACACTATCAGTACAGCCAAACAGGGCTAATTGCCCAGTAATGCCAAGGGTGTGTGTAATTGCAGGGTAGTAGGGTGTGTGTAATTGCAAGTGTGAGAAAACAGTTCCTTTTGGCAACTACTACACTACACCAGATGCTGCATATTCCCCCAGTAAACACAGGTGATGTCACCACACTATCAGTACAGCCAAACAGGGCTAATTGCCCAGTAATGCCAAGGGTGTGTTTAATTGCAGGGTAGTAGGGTGTGTGTAATTGCAAGTGTGAGAAAACAGTTCCTTTTGGCAACTACTACACTACACCAGATGCTGCATATTCCCCCAGTAAACACAGGTGATGTCACCACACTATCAGTACAGCCAAACAGGGCGAATTGCCCAGTAATGCCAAGGGTGTGTTTAATTGCAGGGTAGTAGGGTGTGTGTAATTGCAAGTGTGAGAAAACTGTTCCTTTTGGCAACTACTACACTACACCAGATGCTGCATATTCCCCCAGTAAACACAGGTGATGTCACCACACTATCAGTAAAGCCAAACAGGGCTAATTGCCCAGTAATGCCAAGGGTGTGTGTAATTGCAGGGTAGTAGGGTGTGTGTAATTGCAAGTGTGAGAAAACAGTTCCTTTTGGCAACTACTACACTACACCAGATGCTGCATATTCCCCCAGTAAACACAGGTGATGTCACCACACTATCAGTACAGCCAAACAGGGCTAATTGCCCAGTAATGCCAAGGGTGTGTGTAATTGCAGGGTAGTAGGGTGTGTGTAATTGCAAGTGTGAGAAAACAGTTCCTTTGGCAACTACTACACTACAGCAGATGCTGCATAGTCCCCAGTAAACACAGGTGATGTCACCACACTATCAGTACAGCCAAACAGGGCTAATTTCCCAGTAATGCCAAGGGTGTGTGTAATTGCAGGGTAGTAGGGTGCGTGTAATTGCAACTGTGAGAAAACAGTTCCTTTTGGCAACTACTACACTACACCAGATGCTGCATATTCCCCCAGTAAACACAGGTGATGTCACCACACTATCAGTACAGCCAAACAGGGCTAATTGCCCAGTAATGCCAAGGGTGTGTGTAATTACAAGGTAGTAGGGTGTGTGTAATTGCAAGTGTGAGAAAACAGTTCCTTTTGGCAACTACTACACTACACCAGATGCTGCATATTCCCCCAGTAAACACAGGTGATGTCACCACACTATCAGTACAGCCAAACAGGGCTAATTGCCCAGTAATGCCAAGGGTGTGTGTAATTGCAGGGTAGTAGGGTGTGTGTAATTGCAAGTGTGAGAAAACAGTTCCTTTTGGCAACTACTACACTACACCAGATGCTGCATATTCCCCCAGTAAACACAGGTGATGTCACCACACTATCAGTACAGCCAAACAGGGCTAATTGCCCAGTAATGCCAAGGGTGTGTGTAATTGCAGGGTAGTAGGGTGTGTGTAATTGCAAGTGTGAGAAAACAGTTCCTTTTGGCAACTACTACACTACACCAGATGCTGCATATTCCCCCAGTAAACACAGGTGATGTCACCACACTATCAGTACAGCCAAACAGGGCTAATTTCCCAGTAATGCCAAGGGTGTGTGTAATTGCAGGGTAGTAGGGTGCGTGTAATTGCAACTGTGAGAAAACAGTTCCTTTTGGCAACTACTACACTACACCAGATGCTGCATATTCCCCCAGTAAACACAGGTGATGTCACCACACTATCAGTACAGCCAAACAGGGCTAATTGCCCAGTAATGCCAAGGGTGTGTGTAATTACAAGGTAGTAGGGTGTGTGTAATTGCAAGTGTGAGAAAACAGTTCCTTTTGGCAACTACTACACTACACCAGATGCTGCATATTCCCCCAGTAAACACAGGTGATGTCACCACACTATCAGTACAGCCAAACAGGGCTAATTGCCCAGTAATGCCAAGGGTGTGTGTAATTGCAGGGTAGTAGGGTGTGTGTAATTGCAAGTGTGAGAAAACAGTTCCTTTTGGCAACTACTACACTACACCAGATGCTGCATATTCCCCCAGTAAACACAGGTGATGTCACCACACTATCAGTACAGCCAAACAGGGCTAATTGCCCAGTAATGCCAAGGGTGTGTGTAATTGCAAGGTAGTAGGGTGTGTAATTGCAAGTGTGAGAAAACAGTTCCTTTTGGCAACTACTACACTACACCAGATGCTGCATATTCCCCCAGTAAACACAGGTGATGTCACCACACTATCAGTACAGCCAAACAGGGCTAATTGCCCAGTAATGCCAAGGGGGTAGTAGAGTGTGTGTAATTGCAAGTGTGAGAGAACAGTTCCTTTTGGCAACTACTACAATACACCAGATGCTGCATATTCCCCCAGTAAACACAGGTGATGTCACCACACTATCAGTACAGGCAAACAGGGCTAATTGCCCAGTAATGCCAAGGGTGTGTGTAATTGCAGGGTAGTAGGGTGTGTGTAATTGAAAGTATGAGAAAAGAGTTCCTTTTGGCAACTACTACACTACACCAGATGCTGCATATTCCCCCAGTAAACACAGGTGATGTCACCACACTATCAGTACAGCCAAACAGGCTAATTACCCAGTAATGCCAAGGGTGTGTGTAATTACAAGGTAGTAGGGTGTGTGTAATTGCAAGTGTCAGAAAACAGTTCCTTTTGGCAACTACTACACTACACCAGATGCTGCATATTCCCCCAGTAAACACAGGTGATGTCACCACACTATCAGTACAGCCAGACATGGCTAATTTCCCTTTATTGCCAAGGGTGTGTGTAATTGCAGGGTAGTAGGGTGTGTGTAATTGCAAGTGTGAGAAAACAGTTCCTTTTGGCAATTACTACACTACACCAGATGCTGCATATTCCCCCAGTAAACACAGGTGATGTCACCACACTATCAGTACAGCCAAACAGGGCTAATTGCCCAGTAATGCCAAGGGTGTGTGTAATTGCAAGGTAGTAGGGTGTGTGTAATTGCAAGTGTGAGAAAACAGTTCCTTTTAGCAACTACTACACTACACCAGATGCTGCATATTCCCCCAGTAAACACAGGTGATGTCACCACACTATCAGTACAGCCAAACAGGGCTAATTGCCCAGTAATGCCAAGGGTGTGTGTAATTGCAAGGTAGTAGGGTGTGTATAATTGCAAGTGTGAGAAAACAGTTCCTTTTGGCAACTACTACACTACACCAGATGCTGCATATTCCCCCAGTAAACACAGGTGATGTCACCACACTATCAGTACAGCCAAACAGGGCGAATTGCCCAGTAATGCCAAGGGTGTGTGTAATTGCAGGGTAGTAGGGTGTGTGTAATTGCAAGTGTGAGAAAACAGTTCCTTTTGGCAACTACTACACTACACCAGATGCTGCATATTCCCCCAGTAAACACAGGTGATGTCACCACACTATCATTACAGGCAAACAGGGCTAATTGCCAAGTAATGCCAATGGTGTGTGTAATTGCAGGGTAGTAGGGTGTGTGTAATTGCAAGTGTGAGAAAACAGTTCCTTTTGGCAACTACTACACTACACCAGATGCTGCATATTCCCCCAGTAAACACAGGTGATGTCACCACACTATCAGTACAGCCAAACAGGGCTAATTTCCCAGTAATGCCAAGGGTGTGTGTAATTGCAGGGTAGTAGGGTGTGTGTAATTGCAAGTGTGAGAAAACAGTTCCTTTTGGCAACTACTACACTACACCAGATGCTGCATATTCCCCCAGTAAACACAGGTGATGTCACCACACTATCAGTACAGCCAAACAGGGCTAATTGCCCAGTAATGCCAATAGTGTGCTCCGCTACTGGGTCTATTACCACTGTCAGAGCACAGATAGGTATGTTTTGCAAACCCACAACTGCCACGTGTGGTTGTGTCACACAAAATGACCATGTGTGGGTTGTTGTTCATAACAATGCATGACATTGCTTAAACCAGCAATGGCAATGCACACATGATGTATGTGTGTGACACATACACATATATACCTGTGACCTTCAGTAGTTACCATGTCTGACACGTGCCTCAGGTGGATAAATGGTATTTGCATTGCATAACATTATGACTGTGTCTTACTGTGCAGGGGCCGCATGCGGTATGTGTATATACAGTGTGAGTTGTATATGGTATCATCCTAACAGCGGGGGATACACATCTGGTCTGGGCCATATAGTCTACATGTAGTCGATGAACAGGTGCTGATTGTTACCACCTGTTGTGGGAGTGGCAACATGTTGTTCCACTGCAATTCAGTGACTACATGCTGGGAACCTTTCAGCTAGTGTGTTGTAGCTACAGTAATGCTCACACACAATGTCCGGCTGGATGCAGTCCAGCCATATAAAGACATATCTAGAGACTGTCATATTCCCAGTGTTGTTAGGGAGGACAGGTGGGTTTCCTGTGTATGGGAGGGTTGTGTGTGCCAGGCTATGAAGCAGAAGGCAGTCCAACACACTGTTAGCTGCTCATGGATAGGCCCTGATGCTTTGTGCTGTGCCAACAACCTGGAGGTGTGTGTATTTGTGGTGCCTTGAGATACCACCCCCCTGTTCATGTGTGTTACATGTGTAGGGGACGACAGGCATGGTATGAGGTATAACCTGGCAGTGATGGGTTGCACCTGTGAGCCGTGAATCAGGAATCTGTTACTGCACAGATATTGCAGTTTACCGTGCTGAGGACAGTGTCCAGTGCATGCATCTTGCGGTGTACACTGCTGGTGTTGTGTAGCATTACTGTTAGTGTCCTATCCCGTGTGATACCCACGGAGGTGGCTATGTAATCTGTGTCCTGCAGCAAAAGGCACTATGTGTGTATCAAGGGGCTTCGCCAATATACAATGGCCCATGGGTGTCATGTGCAAGCTGCCCCTCACAAATCATTGTGGCTTCCCTAGCATGTAAGCACACACTGACAGCCACTGGATACCCTATGAATGACATTGGAGATTGAGCAGAATGTAGACATAGAACACCCTTCCTACATATTGTGGTAGCATACCTGGTGAGGGTATGATGGCAACCAAGGTCAGGCTCATACTGGCCCATGCCACATGCTGAGAGAGCCCTTCTATGTTCCCTATCATGTAGTCCAGGGAGGTACGTCTCACGTCATCCATAGTGGCATGGACAATGACTGAGTTATATGTGTCCATGCCTCTGACTGACCTGTATGCATGTGTTTTGTGGTGGACCATAGTGCCCCATGGACATATCACTGTGACCGTCACCATGTACAGCCTGTTGAGCGGGACCCCACTGCAGCAGCCCAGAGAGGTACCTGACACATCTGTAGCAGGTGTGTTGTGTAGCCCTACAGGCTGTGAGTGTGTGGCACACGGGATGTGTGTGCCATGTGTGGCATGTGCTCTGTTCCGACTTAACGTATGCCTGTGTGCTAGCTGCAGAGGTGTGTGATGCTCAGGCAGGATGCTATTCTGAGGGTCCAAGTATGCCCCAGTGTGTTCGGATTGCTGTCAGTGTGGGTCTATGTCAGACTGGTATTGTAGTCACTGTAGTATGTCATGCCACCTGACAGGGTATGGCAGTACTGGGTTCAGAGTGCTCAGTCCCCAGATTGGCTATGTGGTTGCATCTCACACACGTGTTGTATGTTCCTGGCCAGGGGAGAGGGTTGACTGCATACACATGTGGCAGCTGTGACATTGCCACATGACTCACATAAACCACAACTGGACCATAGAGGTGATTCACAGGTTACCTTTGTACATGCTACCATAGTAGTGTGATTGCCATGGTGATTACCAACACATAGGGCCAATGGGGAACAACATACTGAAGGTGAGTATGTGTGGGTGTACTGCTACTAATTTCATAGCGCTGGCATATATGACTGCACACGTGGGTAAATGCCAGGTAAGTCATATGCAATGTGTCACAGGCAACGTGCATGCGAACAGGACAGACAGTGACGTTCTGTCAGGTGGAAAATTGACATACGTATAGTACGCTATGCAGATGTCACTAGGAATCCACAGAAGCTCTGTGAATCTGCATTGCAGGTGGAATCAGTGTTCCAGGGAACCTCAAGCAAACATGCATGCAAACAAAGCTACAGTAAGCAGGGCTGGAAGTAGTCCATTGTACAACAAAGAAGGGGTAACACTTCCAGTAGGTAACAGTGCAAATATGCAGGCACTATCAACATGTACCCAGGAATGCACAGCTCAGATGTCCATGGTAGAACTGATATTATTTAATATTTAATATAATTTAAATTAAATTGGTACTGCACACATATCAACATGCGCAAACATCCACATTGCATAGTCGTTGTGGGCAACATGCCACCATTAGTGTACATGTACAGCATTGCGTATCACTACTTGCATTAGCTTCTCCCCTGTGCTACCTATGTATGTGGCTATCTGTTGACATCCTTACCACCGGTATGCAATAATGTGCAGCTGTTACACTATGGTACTTACTATGGGTGTAGATAACAATTCAGGACAGTCATACAGTTACTGCATCAGGCATGCTGGGATATACACACAATCATATCAGCACACTGTACTGTTACCAACATGATACTAGTAATACACTTCTATGTAGTCACCCTGTGCATCAGCAACATGTTAACCTGTTCCTTCACTGATGTTGGAGATTGCAGGAGGTAGCACAGTTTCATCATATGCACAGGATGTGAATTAAGTATGCCTGAGTCTGCCACTGATACCACCAATTGACATGTATGTGTATGTGTGTTGGTGAGGGACAGCAGTACAGGGTGGGGCACTGTTGGTGCAGTGTGTGCGTGTATGTGGTAGCCCTAGGTGTTAACATTTCGCATGTGTGTATGCATGCACACAGTTCCGCCTCATGGCTGCCATATACTGGAGTTTGTGGACAGCCACAGACTGCACCTGGCAGGTCATACAGATCAGTGTCTGTGGGCACGGACACGGTACCTGTGCCTGGCAGGGGTGCTACGGACCGTATCCAGTACTAAGCCAGACTGGGTACTGTCATTAGAAGCGGGAGTTTGTTGACTGGACACAGGTCCCTGTTGGGACTGTCCAGAGCCACGTGGTCTCCTGGGGCGGTCTGATGACAGCACAGACCCAGCATTGCTGGGGCTGCTGCTGGCACTATGGGGGCATCCGCGGGCCTGTTGTCGTCCGCGCCGACTGCCAGCTGCTGCTGTTGCTGGCATACAGCCATGTCGATGTCGCAACCGTCCACCATTGCCCTGGCTCATGGACATGTGGTTGTGGAACTGCTGTAATATGTCCCCACAACGTCTGTCTATGACATTGGTGAAATTACAGATAGCATCCGCAATGTCACGCATACTGTCAGTCATGGATGTGCGACATGCTCTCAGCTCCCTCAGACCCTGTCTGGTGTACCTTTCCATACGTGACTGTGCCTGCATGACAGCCCGAAACATAGCTGAGGTTGACAGACCTCTTTGGGCACGTCTGCCAGAGGCAGTACGCCCACAGATGCTCCCACGAGAACCCATGGGAAACTGTCTGTATGGTACCATCTCAGGACCCTGCCCATGGCTGCTGTGTGGGGAAGCATATGCCACAGATACCACATTACCCTGGTCAATGCCCACTGTATCCTGTCCATCACCTAGGGACATTGGTGACAGAGGATGTACTGGCAGGATGACTGTGCGCAATGATGGGGTTGACAGCTGTGTACTGTCAATTGGCTGACCAATGATGGACCCTGACACACCTTCCTGTGCCATTACACAGATATCATCATTATCAGTACCTGTGGCACCAGATTCAGGTTCCCTGCTAAAGGACACCAGAGCAGCACCAGAACCTGTGGGTGGAAGACAGGAAACACAGTTTACAATGTCTACACAATGTTACCAGTGATACACACATGCACACATGCACACATGCACACGTGGACACATGCACACATGCACACATGGACACATGCACACATGCACACATGCACACGTGGACACATGCACACATGCACACATGCACACGTGGACACATGCAGACGTGGACACGTGCACACATGGACACATGCACACATGCACACATGCACATGTGGACACAGGCACACATGCACACATGCACACATGCACACATGCACATGTGGACACATGCACACCCCGCAGTATACACACAGAGCACTACTGAGTTACACTATTATTACTAGCACTATCAGGACTATTATAGGTATTGTTAATACACACTCACCAGCATGGATGGGCTGCCTTGCTGTAACACTGGAGGGACCTGCAGAAATGAGGGGATTAATGTCAGTGGGCACAACTGTGCCATTGATACTGCGTATGATACAGTTCAGTAGTACACCAGTTGCCTTTCACATGTCAGCTGCTGATATTGGCAATACCACACCTGCACAATTACATACTATGTTGACAGCTACATACCAAGGACACACCTTACACATGCATAAACTAACAGTGTACAGAACAGTCAAGTGTACATATGGCATATTACCTGCATGCTCCATGTCGTGTTGCTGTGTGGATCCAGCCTCCATCATAATGCAGGTGTGTTGCTGTTGATGTTCCTGGGCTGGAGCCACAACACTTAGGAGTAGCCCCTCCAGTCTGGTGAGGGGGGATGTGTAGCCACCCCACCTCCTGTGGCGACCTGTTGCCTGTGGATATCCGACGCACGCTGATGGATATTTCTGATTAAATCACTGCAGTGATGTCGTACCTGCTCATATGTCCTATTATGCGTGCCAATGTCATTTACCCTACTGACAAGGTCTTGCCACAGTGCAGCCCTCTCCTGCTGATTCTGGCTGGTGTGGGAAAACAGTATGTCATAATCCCGCACCAGGCTCTGGTGTATCTCTTCATCTTCTGCAGCAGAGTAGACAGGATTTCGCTGACGCGCCATGTCCCTGAAAGAGAACACAAACAGGATATCAGCAAACTATGTCAGCAAAATATAGCACACATACTGTACATGATACTGAACTGTAGTGATATACTACTACTCCCATATGTAGCACGTGTGTGTCTCTTGGTGGATACACATGTACATGGCCAGATATCAGTGCTCAGCCAACACCTGTGCAACAATACCTGCCACATTCCATACAACATAGTACCAAGCCCCATCGGTCAGCACACTGAGACAGGTCCAATGCACAACCTCACTCTGGGGGTTCATAACAAGGTACTGTATGTGGAACGTCATCCACTAGTGTGATCTGGACACAAAATAATCGGCCTGGATATACATATCCCACCACCACCACCAGCACAGTAGACTACTTTGATATATATGTGAATAGACAGATTTTCACTTGTTAGGACTGACATGGTATCCATGCAGCCCACTGGGCCAGTGGAAGCCACAACCCACAATGCTGACCCCTTTGCAAATGCTTCCCACGGACATCCCAAAGAATGCATGGAACATGCACACACAATTCTAACCCAGACCCTATGCACAAAGGTTAAGCATCCTGTCTGGTGGACCCCAGCCAAAGACAAATTGTATAACGATAGAAGGAGGCTACTGCAGGAAAGAGCAGATTCACATAAAGGGAAAGCATCTGTGGTCGGCACTAGTAATAAGCTAAGTTCTCTCATAACAACATCCAAGGCCAACTCTGAGAGGGAAATGGCCAAGGACACTATAGATAACCACAAGGCCTTTTTCAGTTTTGTTAGACACATGGACCAAAAGCCTCAGATATGCTCTGAGTTACTACACACCTACTTAACATTCACTGAACCCACAGATATTGGCAACATTCTGGCAGACAGGTTCAGTGCAAATATCCCCCCTCCCTCTCCCCCAAACTTAGAAATACTTATCACAGCTGAATGTAACCTCCCTATCATCTCAGATGTCCAGGTGAGGGCCGCCCTCAGCAAAGCAGAACACACAGCATCAATGTGACCTGATGGTATCCCTGGATGTGTGCTACATGAACTCCAAGAGGAGATACAACCGTATATAAAACTGATATTTAACCTTGGCCTTACTACGGGATATGTACCTGAACACTGGCATACAGCAACAGTGGTCCCACTCCACAAAGGAGGCACCTCTACTGACCCTGGGAACTACCGCCCCATAAGCTTAACCAGCCTGGTCTGCAAAGCTATGGAATGATTCATTATGGGACTCATATACAGCAATATTGGGTACCTGCAGACACTTGATCCCACCCAGTTTGCCTTTGTGAAGGGCTGATCCTGCCTTTTGAACCTGGTTGACCTTTTCAAAACAGTCACTACAGCCATTGATAAGGGCAAAGCAGTCCATACAGCCTACCTGGACTTGCCTAAGGCCTTCAACACAGTACTCCACTCAGGCATCATAGATAAGCTCATCAGCTTAAATGTTAATACATATGTCACATGATGGGTTGCACACTGGTTGAACAACAGAATCCATAAAATCAAAATTGCGGGAGCCATGTCAGACTCAAAGCCAATCACATGTGGTATCCCACAGGGTTCTGTCCTAGGACCCCTCTTGTTTGGCATTTACTTCTCAGATGTGAAAGCAAACATGGGCGGGTTGTGGATGAGAAAGTTCCCAGATGACTGCGAACTAAGCGCCATAGTCATTACACCAGCTGACACACACATCCTACAGACAGGCCTCACTGAAACGGACAACTGGTGCCAGAATCATGGCCTAACACTGAATGACATGTAATGTATAGTCACCCCTTTGGGTAACACTATGTGCACACAACTTATCACATAGACATACATATAGATACAGACCAATAACACATATGGAGGGTTCACAGTATGTAGACTATTAACTTGTTACTTTACATTACCTGTGTTTGTCGCAGCTGGTTGCGTTACCGTTAGTATAGCTTCCTGCTGCTGCTAGCCCAGCTTGATACTGACACTGATGACAGCTTCAACTTAGTTTGTCTTACGTGTGGTTTTTGTTTGTGTTTTTATTTTCTGTTTTTCTTTCTTTTTTTCTTTCTCTCTCTCTCTCTCTGTCTCTCTCTCTCTGCCTCCAGACAGTGCAGTGAAAGTATTGCATGTGTGGAGTGGGAGTACAGGATGCTTTTGTAGGTATCTGCATAAGTCCATGTGATGGCCTCTGCACCAATTGTAAGCCAGCATTTGCTAATTGCATGCAGCCAGTTGTGTACTGATTGCAGTTCTCATTGTGATTTCAGGACAGTGCTATAAAAGGGTATGTGAGACAGGCGTTGCCCTTTCAGATTGTAAGGGCAGGGACCATGCTGGTATGCTGTGGACACTGTTCTGTGAGTGTAAAGGTTAATATCTCTCTCATGATTCAGGCTGTGTTGTAGATTCACATTTCTCCATTCATCTCTCCTGTTTCCTGTACTAAGTGTGTATGTACACTGACACCTACAACTATATATATATATATATATATATATATATATATATATATATATATATATACATATATTTATATATGTATAATAACTGACATTATTACCTACTAGCTACCAACTAGCATGACTGTTTCTGTTCACACACTACTATTATAGAAATCCACTAGATTTGACAGTAAATATACATGACATGCTTTGTGTACTACACATCCTATATTCCCTTTACATTCATTCCTACTGTTACATGATATATTTATTGTAGCACAATGTTCTTATATAACAGTCATGGCTTAGTGGTAAGTCATGCAGACTACTGTTTCCAAGGTCCTGGGTTTGGGACTGACAGTGGGATTTGATTTTGCTTTTGAACTGACTACAGGACCTGTCAATCAGAGTCACTAAGGCACTTTTAAGCAGTTGTAACCAGGTTAGTGCTGGTTTGCGCGGAGCTCCCGCATGCGCACTGGCATTCAGCTCCGCGCACACCCGCTTACAACCGCTTAACAGTGCTTACTCTGGCGCACACCTGCGCTATTTTCTTTGAAAGAAATGAAAATAGGGAGACAGGAAAGTGGTGAAAAAGGGGTCACAAAGAGGGTAAGACAGTAGGGAAACAAGCTTGGGTTTTGCAGGAGGGATGTAGGTAAGGCCCATAGCTGCCCATTTCTTCATCAGCAACAGCTGTGCATATGTTTGTAATTTGGTGTGACATTTGAAACCTTCCACCCCTGAGAGAGGTGTCAGGACAACAATAATACTTGTTGTACAGCCAATTGTAATTGATAGTTTCCATGTCCAGCAGACATGTGTGCAGAATGGGCAGCTATGTATGGGGCGTAATTTTTTGTGGGTACAGAGTGCCCTTTTTTTTTTTCAGGTGAGAGTGATATGTCAGGTAAAGGAAGTCGGTATAGCTGGGGAGGTAGGTTGGGTAGGTCAACAGACAAGACAAACAAGACGCATACAGGGGCGGTGTATGACACGTTTGGGGGGGTTACACAATTGATGGGGACGGATGTTTGGATATCCAGAGCCCATGAGCCCACAGATGGCAACAGTGGAACTGATATCCCCACCCATGGGCAGTTGCCACTGTTCCTTCACTGCCCAGGACGGGGCTGTGCTGGGGGATGTGTAGGCCGGGCAACAGGCATGCCCGTAAGTTGTGCCACCTGTGCCTCAAGCTGGCGTAGGGGCCCAAGAACAGATTCCCAGATCTCACTACTCACCACAGTCCGGACGCTACGGAGGGTGAGTGGTGGTTCTCCTCCGGCCACACTTGCAGAGGGGGGACGAGCCCCATCCCCTGCAGTGCTTCCACCTGCAGGTGGCACAGGGCCACTGGAGGAGGGTCCAGACTGGGCACTGCTGCTAGGTGCACTTGCCAGCTGAGGTGGGAGAGGTGAGTCCGCTGGAACCCGCCTCCCCTGTCGTCCTATGTTTTGAATTATGTCATGACAGTTTGGGTTAGTAACATACAATACCATTCGCAATTAGTTGTAACAGCATGCATTAGTATTCCCCTTAACCAAACACCCAGATATTCACACCATTGAACAACGAGCATAACACATGCATAATTTGAACAGCAATACACAGTCCAACAACATGCAGGGTTGATTGATGGCAACAGGCCATCAGGTTTGAATGTATGAACAGGGCAGATGCATCAACGTACATGCAAATATGTATGACCCAACAGGACAAATGTCCAGGGGTGTTAATTGTGATTGCACATACCAATTTCACGTGGAATGGATTATATGTGGTTATAGGGCAGGGTGAAGAAAATATAATTAACACCTTCAAATACCAATACATATGCTGTACATTTCTAATAGCTGCAGATATATACACATTACTGTTCTACCTGCAGTTTCCTATGTGATAACTACTTCAAGTTGGTGATAGGACTGTTACTGCTACATCAATATACATTTTATTCTTATTCATACACGTTCATATCTGGCTTTGTTCAGCTACATCATCCTGCTACATTTGCTTTATATAGCTATAGACAACTGTGGATGTTTGGTATTTCAGACAATCATACTATCTGCATATTGCAGACTGAGAGCAACATATCCAGATTTTGGGATACACATTCCAGCTGCAGCAACATTTTGAACACATTTTGCAGTTTGGTTCTGCTTGTCACATTCATTTCATTCTGTACTGACTGCAGTATACTTTATTCAGGGGTTATTACTACTTTATTGGTGGATTCATAACTCTTTCTCACACTCTCTCACTTGTTTTAATTTTACAATTCAGGATGGTACTTACTTCTAGGCTTTATTGACATGTTTTACCTGTAGTTATTACAATCCTTTCCAACAGTCTCACTTCTGTCATGTTTCAGTATTTCAACAGGGATATATTTCACACATGTGATTTGTTCATCTTCTGCAGCTGTACTTTTCAGAATGCTGCAGGTTGTGTACTATTATATTACAGGTGGGGCATCTTTATTTCAGACTTTATTTCAGACATTTTCATTTTTCTGTTTGGATTGCAGACTGCAACACACTTTTGTAATCAAGCATTACTTGCAAACACTCTTACACTGTTACTTGCACATTTTATTACTTAGTGACTACACTGCACTCTTTTGCTAACTGTCATACTTTTATATTTCTTTACAGTTACAGGGGAAGGATTACTGACCTGCCTGGTGGCGCAACCGCACCAGCCTATCACCATAGGCTCTGCGGTTCGCAGAACGGACACCTGCAGCTGTAATATAAATAAAGTAATATTGGAATCCAAATCTCCATAATATCAGTTAGGTTAATTTCTTACATACATAATTAAATGTAACTTACTCAGTAGTGGGGCGTTGGGCATTTGCCGGGCCTCCTGGATCCAACGGTTCAGTTGGTCCTGCTTATGTCTCTTCAGGTCCGCATGGTGGTGACGGACCTGCTCACCAGTCCTTGGAATCCCTGTGGCACTGGTGAGATCATGAGCCAAACGGTCCCATGCCTCAGTCCTATATGCTCCCCACAGGACCTGGCCCTGCATGAGTTGGGCCTCATGATTGTGGACAAGGAGCCAGACCATATATCTGGATTCCTCAACACCCCACCTCTGTGCTCGGAAGCAACTACCCTCACCTACTCCTGACATTCTGGCTGCAGGTTCGTTCTACAATCGGTTATGCTGTGTATTCCCGCCTATGGGGCTTATATATTCCGTTTTTCCCGCACTTATCTGTGATTGGCCATTTTGGAATTGTATCAGCTTCACAAAACCTGCTTTGTCATGCTCCAATTTCTAATCATTCCTATATATTTGCTATTACTGCATTTCTAAGTACAGCTGTCATGGCTTAGTGGTTCAGCACCTTGACTATGGTGCATGGTATCCTGGGTTCGAACATGGCCACTGCTTTTTATATTTTATGTCTGTCTAGACAGGCTAGGGGGTGTGTCTGTGTAAAGGCAGTTTTGCTACAGCTTGCTCAACGTTGCCCATCGGTTAGCTTGTTGGCGCTGTGCGCAGCTCCGTGCAAACAGGTTACGCTGGTTTACGCTACATTTGGCTGTAAGCACGCATATTACGCTCAGCTCAGCTAGGGACACACAGTTTCAGCGTGTTAAACCATGGCTCACCTACGGACACTCATTTTGCACCTATTGAACCATTGCTCACCTACGGGCACTCATTTTGCACCTGTTAAACCACTGCTCACCTATGGGCAGATGCACTCAACTTGTTAAATTATAGCTCAGCTATGGGCACATCTGGCATTTGTTATTATTTTGTTATCTCACATTTCTTCACAATAACTGGCCTATTTC
This sequence comes from Protopterus annectens, assembly GCF_019279795.1. NCBI lineage: Eukaryota > Metazoa > Chordata > Ceratodontiformes > Protopteridae > Protopterus > Protopterus annectens. Next base: position 281,466,255 of record NC_056744.1, read on the forward strand.
ATTACATTTTACATAAAATATAATTTTATATGTGTACATATGTGTCAGGGACTTGTTTCATGCTTATTTCACTGAAAATAAAAATTGATGTTGTGCGGGCTCGAACCATGACTGCCTGCTCTTCAGCCAACGTCTCTTCTGCTACGCTATTGCTTTTTTGCTTACTTTGCATAGTTAGTTCTTATATGCTTTTCCACTTACTGCTAACTGTGGCTGAGCTACGGGCACGCCTGCGCAAACGAGTGCACTCATGGGCAAACATCTTTACAGTTTAAAAAAAATATTAAACATGTTCATTTATATGATTTTATGTTCATAGTCTGTGGGGGCATGTGTTGTGTTTATTCACATTTCCATGTACTCTGTCATGGGGGTTTACTTTGGGCATTTTTACTCTTCTGGGGGCGTGTCCGCTTGCAGGGCTCGGCCTACGGACACGCCCCCTACTGTCTTCCACGGACCGTGTTAGCCTTAGGTGTGATTGAGCATGCCCTCCTGCATATGCATGACATGCTGACGTCACACCGTTTAACTGCAACCTCCATGTAAGCCTTGTATCTCTTACACGGAGGCTTCGTGAATCCTGCCTGTTGACTTTACTGAATTTCCATGCTAATTATATTTCATTAGATAATACCACAGCTGGGTTTTAATCTGCAGGTATCACTCAGTAAAAAAAAAACAGATATTAAGTGATAATAAAACATGTATGGAAAAAGACAAACTGTTGCCATTTTAATTTCTTTCACATCATGACTGTAAAAAAATAAATAAATTAAATCAAAGCATACCTCACTAGTTTCGCAGAATTTGAAGAATGTTCCTGATATTTTTGCCCTGACCTCATAAAATATTTGATTTTCTGGTAAGTTACTGAAGATTACAGTCAGTCAATAATGCCAGACATTACAGTTTCATGGTTCTTATTGTTCAGAAAATGCATGCTGATGTAAAAACCTGTTATTTTGTTACATTTGTTTTTAAGTAAACTAGAGTAATACTTAAAATTATCCCAAAGTTTGAGTTTTTGTTCCACCATTAATTTTAGATTTGTCCAAACAATCTTAGGGAAAGACATTGAGAGACATGAATGGAACTTAAGAAACTGTCTTCTCCCTTATAATCTGTAGGCATTTAAGAAATATAGGGGAAACAAAGAAAAAAAAAAGGAAAAAACACACTAAAACTGCAAGAGCAATTGAAAGCACTTATCATATCCCTTCAGTCTACTGAGCATTTAGTGAGAGTTAAAGAAATAAAATAAACTTGGAAGTAACATGAGCACAAACACAACAGTTACAACTGGTCCTGCTATTTCCTTTCTCATCACAGTTAGCAATCATGGAAGAAAATAAGTCAAGAGTAATGCACATAACAGCAGCTTTTGCAATGTTTGCGTGTATGTGTGTGTGTATGTGTGTTTGTGTGTGTGTGTGTGTGTGTGTGTGTGTGTGTGTGTGTGTGTGTGTGTGTGTGTGTGTGTGTGAGAAAGAGATTGTGTGATTGGTAAGAGGGGATAGGGAATTTATAATAGTTTGCATTGTAGCTGATTATGTATTCAATTAATCACTGCATGACATGTGGGGTGCATGAAATCAAAAGAGTGGCTACAATTGTAGAGCACATTTGTTTGGGTGGTTGTATATGCATGTGTGCATTGCAGTATGAGTTTCTGTGTAGATGAGTAAGCCATGCATCTGTGTCACTTTCTGTAAATGTGTAAGACTGTCTCACTTGTGTGTGTGTGTGTGTGTGTGTGTGTGTGTGTGTGTGTGTGTGTGTGTGTGTGTGTGTGTGTGTGTACGCATGCCTGCCTGTGGGTGTGTGTGAGTGTGTGGGTGGAGGTACATTATTAAATACTTCCATAATTTCTATTTTGGATGTAAAATAGTTCCCTCACAAGCAATTACATGCCCTACAACAACTCTTACACATTAGCCGGATTAAATATTTTACATCAAAATACTAATAGTAAAACAAATACAAAATAATTTAATAGATAGCCTATTAGCCAAACAAAATAATGCCCTCCAGGATGGCCATTACAGAAAATAATGGACCTTCCAGGGATAGAGAGGCCCTCCACCACTCACAGCACTTCTTAAAGGTTCATAGATTAGTAGTAGGCTAATTGCCCTTGTGGGCCATTTTAAGCTTAGCCAGTTACCCCATGTGAAAAATCAAACCCTGCACTTTGTGTCTGTAAGGTAAATACCTTAACCCTTATGCCAGCTTCCCAGAAAAAAACTTTGAGCAGTCTATTATTTTAATGTAACACCCACTTGCCAGTCATTCTTGCTTACTTCACTTTTAGAAAATATGCCGCTGTGGTGCAGCAGTAGCGTTGTCTCCTCACAGCAAGAAGTTCTCCCGTTCATTTCTCGGCTGGAGCACCCTCTGTGTGGAGTCTGCATGTCCTCCCCATGGTCGAGTGGCGTTTGAAAGACATGCGTGAATGAGCATGCCTTCGTTGAAGGTTGAGCATCGGGCTGGCACCGCGGCACCATAAAAATCCAATGCCAATCATTAGCAGACTGGAGTTCTGCTGTAGCGACCCCTAACCGGGAAAAGCCGAAAGAAGATGATTTCACAGTAATTTTTCACACAGTGATACTGAGATTGTAACATGTTAGTTTTAACTTACCTGCCAGTGGTTTCCAGTAACTGTCACTGCATATTTATACCCTGTAGATACTGCTATAATTAGGTGTTTTATTTAAATTGTTTATTATTTTATTACATTTACTTAGTTTAACTTGGAGTTTCTTCTCATAGTAAGTATAGTGTTTCTTCAGACTATTTTGAGCATGTGCAGATTGACTGCATTTTGCTACAGATGACCAACTGCCTGCTCCACTTTCATCACAGCCTCATCTCCTGTCCCTCCACCTAGTAATACATTTATTTTCTCATTTTTATTTTATTTATTTTTATTTATTTTACATTTGTTGACTGGGCTAGTCTAACTGGATATATGTCCATTTTCAGTAGAGGCCCAGGGAGATAAGCTCCGAGGAAACAAACAAAATCACATATACAAAAATTAATGTATACAATGAACATTGCAGGTGCAGTACAGAGAATAATCAACGAGGTCATTCATTCATAACATAGTGCAAAATATACAGATACAATTAGTACAATACAAAATGTAGTTGCAATGCATCATAAAGAAAAAGATGGCAGCTGAATTATACAATATATTAGTATACAAGTAGTCATAAAGAAAAAGTAGGAGCTGAAATTATACAATATATTTGTAAAAGTAGTCTCCTTAATGAGATTCTGAAGATGTAAGTAATAGTATAGAAGGACAAGGTAAGTTGTTATTAAGAAAAGGAACTTGATTACTGAGAAGAGGTGGGTAGGTTGAACCAAGTAAGAAGAGCTAGTTGATCAGTCAGGTTTAGTACAGGGGCACAACCAGTGTGTTCTGAGGAAAAGTTTCAATTTGGTTTTAAAGAGTGATATAGAGGGAAGAGAGGAAAGTTCGTTAGGAAGAAGGTTCCAGGATTTTCCAACAGTATTAGAGAAAAGTGTGTCCCCAGCCCTGTTGTTTGATTTACAAATATTTGCAAGAAGTTTATGTGATGATCGTAAGGTCTTTAGATTGTTATAGGGGATAATGACGGTAGATAGTATAGGGGTATTGGTAGGTTGGTAAAGGGTTTTATGGGCAATGGTCAGTTGGTGGAATGTAAGCTGATTTTCTAATTCAAGCCATCCTAGCTGCTTTAGATTAAAACAGTGGTAGGTTTTGAAAGGGTTACCTGTAGCAAATCTGGCTATGTTATTGTAGGAGTTTTCCATTTTATTAAGAGTGTTTTAGAGAGATTATATATGGGTGAGGCATAGAGGAGAGTAAAAATTAGATGGGTGTGAGCAATAGTTATTCTAGCTGCAGGAGAGAGGAAGGGTTTGATCCTGTAGAGAGAGCCTAGTTTTCTGTTAACAGATTTTAGAGTATTGTTAATATGGGTGTCAAAGTTAAGGTTGTTATCTATGGTGATACCTAGTAGTTTGGCAGTTTGATCTGGAGATATGAGAGTACCATTATTGGATGTAACTGTGAAGTCTATTGGGGGGACTTACAAGTAGGAGTAAAAAGGAGGAGTTTAGTTTTTTGGGGGTTCAGAAGGAGACAGCACTGTGTAAACCATTATTCAACTGTGTTAAACACATTTTGGGTAAGGGAGTGAAGTTCAGATATAGATGTGGCTGAGCATATAAGTGTGGAATCATCTGCATATTGTATGCATGTAGCTTGGGGGATTGCTAGGTGAAGGTCGTTGATAAATATAGAAAACAGGAGAGGTCCTAATATGGACCCTTGAGGAACACCAATGTTAACGGGCAGATGGGTAGATAGAATGTTATGCCAAAGAACAGCCTGTTGTCTATTATCTAAGTAGGACTGGAACCATTTTATAGCTAGTGTCTAGTGACAGGGATTTGAGGATATTTATAAGTATCTGGTGATTTACTATATCGAATGCCTTAGACAGATCTATAAACAGTGCAGAGGAAAGCATATTGAGGTTACTGTTTTTGTTAATACAGTCAGTAAAGGAAAGGAGGGCAGTAGTAGTGCTGTGGGAAGGTCTGAAACCATGTTGAGAGTTTATAAGTAAGTTATTTTGGATAAGGTGGTCTAGCAATTGTCTGTGGATGCATTTTTCCATGATCTTTGCTAAGGGAGAAAGTAGGGCTATGGGACAGTAATTGGGGAGTTCAGTAGAGTTCCCACCCTTGTGAAGGGGGATAATATGGGATACTTTCCAGATTTTAGGGATGTGTCCTTCACTGATGGTTCTATTGATGAGAATGGAAATGGGATAGACAATGGATTTGGCTGCCTTTTGTAGATATTCAGCGGGTAGTTGGTCTGCTGAAGGAGTGCACGGTTTCAGTTTTTGGATAAGGGTAAGAATATATGTTGTTGGGACTGGTTGGAAGAGAAATGGAGGGGATGGGTTAGAGTTAGAGTTGGATATAGTTAAGTTCTGAGTAGATAACTGACTGGCTATAGTTTGAATGGCCTCAGTCAAAAAGGTATTAAAGGTATTAGCAGTCTGCTTGGGATTCTCCTGGTCTGTGCCGTGTGGGTTTGGTGTGATGGATTGACCTGGGTGTAATAATTGATTAATACTCTCCCAGAACTTTTGTGGTTTATTATGGTGAGTCTGCTGGAATTGTAGGTAGTAGTTTCTTTTGTCAGACAGTGTAGCTTTTTTAGTTTCATTTCTCAGCTGTCTGAAGTTTTGTTGGTCTACTGGGTTTTTAGTTGAATGAGATTTATTCCAGTATTTATTTCTGAGATGGATTTTTTGCTTGGTTTCTTTTGAAAGCCATGGGGCAGATTTAGTTCTCATTCTAATAGAGCGGGTTGGTGCATGGTGGTCTATTATGGCTAGGAAGTTAGAATTAAAGTAATTAACAGCTCCCTCCAGTGTGAGGTATTTTAAGCGAGACCAGTTACATGCTCTTAGTTCTCTCTGGAAAAGATCGGGGTTGAAGTTTTTCATGGTTCTAATTGTCTTAGATATAGTTGGATTAGGTAGATTGGATTTAAGCCTGATGATGTAGGTTAGTGAGTGGTCACTTACATCATCAGGGAGGGTTCCAGCTTCATATGTCTGGGGATGATTATTTATGAGAATCCAATCTAAGGTACTTTCTTTCTTATTAGGCTTGTTTATCCTGGTAGGGGAGGTAATGGTTTGAGAAAAAACAGAAAGGTTAATATGGCTGGTAGGGTGGCTACTGCTACAACACTTCCAATCAATGTTAAAATCACCTAGGATTATGGTTTCTTGGGGTAAATTTTGGGATAACCAAAAAAGGATATTTTCTATGGTGGCAATGTTATTACCAATAGGAAGATAGATACAGATAATATAGATGGATTTGAATGTGTTAAGTTGAAGCTTGGTAATAACAATTACAGCTTTGGAGTCTTGAGGTGGTTTATAGTCGTAGGTAGTAATCTGTAAGCCAGATTTAAATAGGATAGCTACACCACCACCCTTTTTGGTTGCATGGTCAAGTCGCAAAATATTATAACCGGGTGGGATGACTTCATTGTCTTTATTTACAGGTTTTAACCAAATTTCAGTTAAACAAAGAATGTCAAAGGAGTAGACTTCCAAGAGAGCATGGAGTTGTGCAACTTTGTTATTAATGCTACATATGTTGAGGTGAGCTAATAAGAGTGAGTTAGGTGGTTTGGTAAGGGAATGGATAGTAGAGGGGTTGAGGTTGAGGAGTTGAGTGGTAGTAGCAGTTGTTGGGCCTGGGTTTGGGTGAATGTCTCCATCTTTTAAAGAGAAGAGTAGTGTTTGCAGTCTAGGATTTGGGAATTTACTATATAGAGGTAGAGATTTTCTGGGATTGGGAGAGTCATATCTAATGTGGGCTATCCTATGGTATTTTGCTAGTAGATAGCTGGGTGTAGATGTTATGTTAACATGGTTAGTGAAAATAGGTAGAGAAGTAGAGGTAAATACCTTATTGAGGTAGAGAAGGTATGGATATAATGGGTGTTCATAGGAGGTTAGCAGGTAAGCTAAAGTTAGAGGTGATAGAAGTGTAAGTATGAGTAACCTCTGTAAGAGGGCTGGGGTGGGTAGCTTATACATCTGGAAGGGTAAGTTGTTAGGTTGGAGGCATACTAGGTGTGAAAAGGAATAGGTGGAGGGTGTGGTGGGAGAGATAGGGAGTGGTAAGTGAAAGGAGGGAATTGGAGTTAAGTGACCAATGGTGAAGGGTTTGTGATTGGTGGAAGAGGGAAGGGGTGTGGTTAGATGGTATAAGAGTAGGACACCTGAGGTGGGTGGGATTTGGGGGTAGGGTAGCGAAGTGAGCCCGCAGGGCGAACGGAGCAGGTAGAGACAAGTGAAGAAGAAGCTAGAAAAGAAACTGTCAGCAATGCTAGTAACTGAAGGAAAGTTAGGCAAGTCAGGAGTGGGAAAGATCAGAGATAAAACAGCAGTCTATGAGAAAAAAACAGGTGGGTGTAGACAGTTGAAGTAAAGGGTAAGTGAGAAAATAAGAGCAGGTCTAGGACTTAAGAGATGTAATGTAATTATAGAAGAAATAGAGAGGGATAAGCAGGAGATAAAGGACGGGATAAGGGTATAATATCTAAGATAGATAAGATCTAGTATTGCAGGTAAGTATGTAAGGGAGCTAGCTGGTTTAGAACTAGGGAAGGAGTGATAGCTAGTAAAGGGGGTTATTATAAAGTAGAAGAAGTTTGTTGGATACAGGGTAGATAGGAAGGGGGGGTAAAGGCTGCTGGCTGTTCAGGCTTGTAGCGTGCTTTAGAACCTCTGAAGCAATAGTAGACGGTAGTCAGCTTTACAAGCAGGACTTAGAAAACCACATATTTTCTTGCTTCCTTGAGAGAGGGTGCAGGGAAAATAAGGCTGTTAGATGAGACCACAGGTATTTTGATAGGGTCCTTTGTCACCAGGTAGGTAGGTTCTTAGAGACTATATCAGGAACAGCGTAATGGGGAGCAGGGTACTTTAGGGAGAAAGAGAGACAAACGTGGAGGAGAGAAAAAAAATTCGCACATAGCAGGTAGTTATGACAATTAAACAAACAAAAAAGCTTTACATGAAGACACAATTAATAAAGTAGCTTATTTCCATGCCTTTATTTTTGAAAGTAGCTATTGGGATCACTTTTAAGCTAGTAGTACTGTGACATTATAAAGTAGTCTAAACTATCATTTAGACAAACTCTGAATCAGGTTTACTGAAATTGGGAGCAAGCAAAAACAAAAACATAAGCTTCTAATATCCAAATATAAACTATACCAGCAAAAATAAAAAAATAACTGGAAAGCTACCTTAGAGAGAAATTACTGTACTACTCTATGCAGGGACAGTGAGTTTACAGTGTGGAATACAACACTGAAAAAAAGAAAAATAATACTATCACTTACTAGAGATGCTACACCTGGAGGGCTTACAGTTGCAATTACAGCAAATATGGCATCCAGGGTTTTTAAAACCTTTGGTGTGTTGTATCTGAGCAATCATTTGGGGGATGGGGGAAGGGAGGGAAACCTTCAACTGGAATTTAAAGTAGCAGGGGAGAATCCAAGGGACTCTGCTAAACCTAGCTAATTATCCAGGACAGCCAAGGAAATAAGGTAAACATACAGGCACCCTTGTTCAAGGACTGGAAGGTTTCTCCAAGAAAAACTATGTGTAGGAATACACCACAGGTAGAAGTTGTATGCTGCTTACTAGTCTGCAATGGCAGATTTTATTCTCTTTTATATTTGTATTCCCCTTTGCTCATTGTTTGCTGCACACAATGTAGCTAAAGATAAAAGCAGCTGGAGACCTTGCACCTCTGTTTGGTGTTTAGTGAAGAACAAGTACTGAGGAGGAGGGACTGAAGGCTATGACTATTGAGAGGGGATAAATACCTTCACATATAACAAATTATCAACAGTGAAATGGAATGAAAGGGGTGGGCTAAGAGGAAGAAGGTTTGCAGCTATTGCCCCTGGGGTATGCACTCTAGCTGACTGTAACAGATTTTAACAAGGCACAGCAGTCATTACAAAAGCTGGCACCTACACTACACAAGCGGCAACAACAAGGTTCCTGGAGTTAAACCAAGGGTTGCAGTCTATTTTTGGATGATTGCTGGTTAGAGTTTTCTTTGCTTTTAGCTAGAGTGAGAGGATTCCTTGCTCACACAAGTTGGGGGGGGGGGGGCAAAGCGATCGGGTCCTCAGTGGCTACTATAGAAGCGGCAACAACAAGGTTCCTGGAGTTAAACCAGGGACTGCAGACTCTTTTTGGATGATTGCTGGTTAGAGTTTTCTTTGCTTTTAGCTGGAGTGAGAGGATTCCTTGCTCACACAGGTTGGGGGGTGGGACCCAATGCGATCAGGTCCTCAGTGGCTTAGAGATGCTACACCTGGAGGGCTTTCAGCTGCAAACCTCATTGCCACATCACTTAATTTAATTAACTCCTTAACAACAGAAATTATACTTTAATAGTAATGTTAAATTAGTGTGTTCTATACTTCAAATATTTAAAATCTTTTCTCTACCAAATCCCTTATCCTCATTTTAAGAAAAACACACACATATACGCACATGCACAGACATTTATCAGAAATGTCTGTTCATATACTCTTAATATGTTGACCCTATCCAGGACAAGAGGACATTACCTCATTAATTTCTGTCTAGTTATCTAAAATGTCCTGTTTGTTTAGATTTATAGCTAGCAAACTTTCTGCTTATAGTAACATGCATATATATATATATATATATTTTATATATGTGTATATATATATATATATATATATATATATATATATATATATATATATATATCTACTCATAGACATGTTTCTTTTTAATTCTTTGCATCCGTGCTTCTCTACATATCTATCTTACTCCTACTCATGTATTGCCACTGTTATTGGATATATGCCAATTACCTTTTCTCACCAGTTTACCTGCCATCGTATAACAATTCTTTATCCAAAACTTGATTTGCTTAGCCAGCATAATTCACTTATTAAATTAGACCAAACAAACAGTTTCTCAACATTAAAGTTTGTAAACAATGGATATGCATCACTCCCAAACAGCTTAATGCTCGCAGGTGACATTCACCTTAACTCTAGACCACATTCATCAATAACTCACACTTTTCCAGCTCTTACACTGTGGAAAACAGAAAACTGACTAAAGCTAGCCCACACTACTGCATATAATATAAGGAATAAAATACAATTCATGGTTGGAACAGTCCTTATTTACCAGACATCTCATTCATTTCTGTGACATTGTTAAAGCCAGCAGATGCTGATTTAACAATGACCCATATTAGTTATGCCATGTTGACACACATGACAGTCTAGATAAATGTACTTCTGGAATTGCTGTATTGAACAGAGTTTGCTCTGTTTCCCCTTTGATGAGACATTTAATTATTCTTACCAGGATTTTACATTTGTCCATATAAAAATAAAAAAAAAAATAGCAAGCACCTTACTGATACATGCATTTATATACTCCTCAGAAAGATATTTCTATAACTGATGAGCAGCTAACCATGAACCATAACTCTGAAATTTTACTCCTTCGTGGCTTTAATATAGATTGAAATGTACACATTAACCTTGTAACCTCTCACTCTCTTCAACTCTTTGCTGGCTTCACTGAACTTCTTTCCCATGCAGCTAAGACAGATAAAAAATGGCACATATAAAATATCTGGACTGGATATTCTCATAATCACTTGAAAACATTTCTCACTCGGGTATGCTTTCAGGTTTTCACTCAGCTTCTTTGTCATATAGCTAAGACAGATAAAAAATGGCACACATAAAATCATTGGACTGGATAGTCTCAAAATCACTTAAAAATATTTTTCACTTAGGTATGTATTCAGGTTTCTTCAGTGGTCACCTATCTATATTCTCTTTTTTATCAAGGACCCCAGTATTTAAAGTTTCATTTTCACACATAAAAGTAGTCCCTTCTTTTCAAGTTTCCCTTCCTTTGTATAGTATTATATAGGGGAGAAACATTCACACACACGTGTTACCTTAGATTATTATTGAAATTAACAAATGAATGTATTCTAGAGACCACAGTGGAACGACCATAAAACCCACCCCAGTAATAATTTCAGTGTAATTAGTGCTGCTATAAATATAGTTAAAGAATTTCCTGTTATGACTAAAATCAACAAGCACAGCACATTAATCCTTCACACTTATTCATACTTTCCCCTACTCTGATCTTGACAATCAAACTGTTGCTAAATTCATTATGATGTTGTAGACGGTTTAAAATCCTAAATCTTAAGCACATGATAATATCTGTCAGATGTACAGCACTTGTGTTGTCTATCCTTCAAGTCTACTTATAAATATGTCCATTATGCAACATACGTTTCCACCTGAGAAAGCCATACACAAAGGTGAATCCTCTTGTTACTACAAGTAGCTTTCTCCGTCTTACCCTGCTAACCTCCCACTATGAAAACATAGGATAGCTGTACATATCAGTAGCTTATTATCCCTTGTATCTTGTATAGATTAAATCCCTAACACATAAAACAGCCTTTGGCACTTCAAAGTCCTACTTGATCATACTGAATATATGCAAGAACAGCTTCCTGTTAACAGTTTCATTGCTGCTATACTGTTTGACTTGTCCAGGGCATTTGATAGGGTACTGCATCCTGTTCTCCCTAAATCTCTTTTATTACTCAGGGAAGTTCCCAGGGATCAGTACATGGGCTTTTGCATTTTACTCTGTATGTTAATGATGTGGATGACAATGTATATCCTGCTAAACTGATATAATATGCAGGTGATTCTACAACTGCAGTCTATGGTAATTCACTTGATTCCATTAACCTCATGCAAAAAACTAACGTCTTTCACAGTTTTCAGTCATAAATGTCGTTAACACCAAAGCTGTTCTTTTTTTTTACTGTCCGTCATATGTCAAATATTAATACACACACTCTACCCAACTTTAGATCTTTCGGCTTTACTAAACATTTCTCTTAGTACCATAGCTCCTCATAGAACACTTGTAGAAGAAGCTGAAGCAGCAAAACATCTTAATATACAGGTTGACAACCAACTACATTTTCAGCTTTAAATAAAATATCTAGTTATTAAGGCCAGCCTCATCGCTTGCCCGGTCAGGATGAAACAGATAAACAGTTGTGGGTTTGGTTTATTACAGACAAACACATCAAGATTGAGGCTTAGGAACTTAAACTTAAATAAACTTATAACCAGACTGACTACTGTACTCATACATGTTAACACTCTTGCTGTTCACTCAAAATGGCACTGCTGCCTGCACATGCTCTCTATTTATATGTGCTTGCTCTCACTTTGAAATGGTTCTTAAAGTCACAGCACATGACATGCTCTGTTCTACATTCTCCCTCTTTTTGAAATAAGTCCTTCACAGTAATAATGACAACAATCATTGATATGCAGTTATACAGAAATAATCCTTTGATGTGCAATTATACAGAACTAATTACAAATGAAGCCATCATGTCCAGGTTGCTGTGTACTTTACACTAGGTCTGGAAATACAACCTGGTCATGTGACATAAAAATTAGGACTGGGTTTAGCAACAGTGACTGTCTTTAATGAATGCTCAACTTCAAGGACACCTGGCACATCATCAGGAATGGGAATAGGTAATGAGACATGTCCTTCAACAGGAACATTGTCTGGATTGCTCTGAGATCTAAAGTCTGTATCACAGGTACAATGCTGCAATATCAATTCAGAGAATGGAAGGAGATGCCTGTGATTTCTTCTGTATTCTATACCCTCAGATAATACTAAGTAAGATCTTGGCTTGGCACATATATATTTCACTTGGCCAATTTGATCAAAACTTTTTTGCCGTTGGCATCCTCACTATCTCACTTCTTTCAATGGACGGAGAAACCTGGTCATTTTATCGTAGCTGGACTTTTGAAATGAACACTTTTTGAGTAGTTGTGCTTTGATTGCTCTGGTGGTTTTAGCATTAGGCAACAACAAAATGGAACTGATAGGCAAGGTTGTTCTGGTTTGCCTAGACAGAAGTCTCTGAGCAGGTGAGCCAAGGAAATTGTCACTGGGTATATTTCTGAGATTAAGCAAATTCAAGAAAACATTGGTACTATCACACGTTGACCTCTCTAGCTCTCTAGTAATTGCTTTGCACTTTGTACTGCACTTTCAGCTAGGCTGTTTGACTGTGGGTACTCAGGACTGCTGGTAACATGGATAAAGTCCCACTCTTTTGCCAATTTCTGAAATAGCTGACTGGTAAACTGGGCACCATTGTCAGAAATAACTTTGTGTGGACTATCTTGCACTGAGAGATGATGTTTCAGCTTAGTAATGACAGTACTGAACGTAAGGTTAGGTAGCAGATCACTCTTGAACCAGTTCAAATAAGAGTCTACCAACACTAAGTAATGTTGACTGTTCCATTGGAATATGTCAGTGGCTACTGTTCACCAAGGTAGTTCAGGAATCTGACTTAGCTGAAATGGCTCTTTTTACAAATGTGGTTTAGTACTATTGCATACTGAACAAGATGAAGGTACTTTATTGATATCTTTTGACAGAGAAGGCCAACATTTATTTATTTATTTACATTTGTTTACCGGGTAATTGTCTGACTGGGCAAGAAGCCCGTTTTCAGCAGAGACCCAGGGAGAAAAGCTCCAGTACATACAACACAGTAATACAGCATGAAAAAGATGATATCTTATTTATACAAAACATTTTACAATAGCTACTAAGGAGGAAATTCACCATATACAGTAAAAAATAGGTTCTAAGGAAATAAAATGAATCGTAGTACAAATAATAGCTGAGGAACAAATGACTAAGGAGGTACCAAATAAGTAGGGGGTATCAATGCCAGGCTATCTATGAGAACCAGTTTAAAAGGCAAACAAGCAGGAATGTAGTATAGAAACAGGTTAGTCTGAGGGTGAACAGGAACAAGTCCAGTGGGTTAAGAAATCTTCTTTTAGAGCAAGCTAAAATACTAGCCCTCTCACCCTTATTTTGGTAGCTTCAGAACTTGGGTGGCCATTATGCAAAATCTGTATGTACTCATGTTTTAAGGACATAGGAATGATAACTTTTGGACCTTTGAAAATGATACCATCTTCCATCAACATCTCATCTCTGTAAGGAAAATAAACTTGCACTTCTGTTGGTACACAAGATTACTTTGATGGCCATCCAACACTGATAAAGTGGTTCAGCTTTTGCAAAATTGGATCAGTCTTTGTGTTACCTCTTAGCTCATCAAGTCCTGTGGAAGAAAAATCACACATTTCCATGACATCAAAGTCATTATTCTTTGCATCAAGCTTTTCTGTAGTATTTTTGGACAATCTGGATGAGGTATCAGCCAGATAAAGACGTTTGCCTTTTGTATAGACCATTTTGAAGTTGTACTTTTGTAATCTGAGCATCATTCTTTGTAGTCTTGCTGGAGCTGCATGCATAGGCTTCTTTAAAATAGTGACTAGAGGCTGATCCTCAGTCTCAATCTGGATAGTGTGACCATAAATATAATCATGGAACTTCAAACATGCAAACACAATTGCCAAAGGTTTCTTCTTAATTTGAGCATACTGCATCTCAGTTTGGATAAGAGTTCAAGACACACAGGCTTCTGGTTTGCCCTCTTGAAGAATAACTGCACCAAGATCGAACTTTCAAGCATCACAAGAAAGAATTACTGGTTTGTGGACATCATGGTATCTTAACGTTGGTAGACTGGCAATTTTCTATTTTAGGTCATCAAATGCTCTCTGTTGTTATTCCATCCATGGCCAGATACAATATTTGTGTGTCAGCTCGCTTAAGGGTGTTAAGAATTCACTGAAATCTGGTATAAACTTGTCCAAATAGTTAACCATACTGAGAAAATGCTGTAAGGCTTGGACATTGTCTGGAGCTGGCTTCTCAAGAATAGCTGTTTGTTTGGAAGGATCTTGCCTTCAGCCTGAACTAGTAAATAAATGACCAACATAAGTAACTTCTGGTAGCCTGGATTTACATTTCAGAGGACTGAGCTTTAGAGTCACTTCACGTGCTCTTTCCAGAAGTTTCCTGAGGTTGTTCTCATACTCTGCTTCACCATTGCCTCCAACTAGTAAATCATCCACTATTATAGCACACGGATAGCCTGAAAAAATTTCCTCCATTGCACACTGAAAGACTTCACTGGCAGAATTTATTTCAAAAGGCATTCTGAGAAATCTCTATCTACCAAATGGCATGCTGAATGTAGTCAGTAGTGAAGATTTGCAATCAAACATTACTTGCCAAAATGAACTTTTCACATCTAAGATAGGAAAAACAGTGCCATTTCGCATGAGGGTAGCAACTTCCTCGACTGTATGCATAGGATGGTGGGGTCTCTTTAATGCATTAAGTCCCTTAGGTCAATACATATTCTGATTTCATCTGAGCTTCTCTTACGAATGACTACCATAGAAGACACCCATTCAGTTGGTTCTGTAACTGGATAAATAACACCTTGCTGCACCATTTTATCTAAATGGACTTTGACTGTGTCCTGCATAGCTGTTGGAACTCTTCTTCCTGGTCTGACCACTGGACTGACCTCTGGGTCTAATTTAATGGAGTACACAACTGGAAGTTTACCTAGCTTGTCTTCGAAAACATCAGCATACTCTGTGAAAATAGCATCGGTGAAACTGGAACTAGGACGTGCTTATATGATGGACTTCTTTGGTAAAAGAAAGCAGTTCATTTTTAAACTGTCTCTAAGACCTAATAATGGCTACACAGGTCTTTTGGCTACATAAAACTGCAAGCTGTAACTGTTCCCAGCTGAAGAGCATGAAAGCACTACTGCACCTTCGGTTTAAATCTCTTCACCTCCATAAGCAACAAGCTTCACACAATTGGCAAAATTAAGTTGTTCACCAACTCTTACTCTAGAAAATGTTTCTGCTAACATAGTATTGCACTTTGAACCAGTGTCCACTTTGAGCTATGGGTTTACCATTAATCAGGACAGTACAAAACACTTTGTTTTTTGCCAGCATATCTACTGTATTAACCTTTTCACCAACCACTGATACAACATCTACATAGAAAGTAGAGTTGTAGCTTTCTATATGATCAACTAACTTTTTTGAGTGACCTTACTTAATAAATGAATGAGGCTTGCTTGATTCATGTTTTTGAAAGTGGTTCCATTTTTTTACATTTGTGGCATAGCTGACCAAATGCTAAGCACTTTTCTTTTTTGGACTCATGATTGGCATTGCAATTACGACAGTTAACAATGAGACTTGAGTTGGGTTTTGCAGACTCACACTTGTGCTGCACTGAACATGCCCATTTTACTGACTTAGTCTTAGAACTTGCTGGAAAGGTACGGGATCTCTCTGGAAATCCCACAGGGGCTGCAGCTGCCATGTGCTTAGGCCTGTTTCTGTTAACCATGTGCTGCATACTGTCTATGTTTGCTTTGGAGGGTGCTGAAACAATGCTCATCACTTGCAAGCATATTTGTGTGCCTTTCTGTAAGCTTGTTTATCTGACAAATCTCTATGGCCTTGCTCAATGTTAAATCACTGTCTCAAAGCCAAATCTTTCTCACTGCAGCATTATTAACACCACACACAAGACTGTCCTTTATCAATTCATCTTCAGATCACCAAATCTGCACATTTTAGCTTTGTTTCTTAAGTCAGTAATGTAAGCTGCAAAGGTTTCTCCTGGCTTTTGGTCTCTTGTATAAAGTAAGCGCCTCTCCAATCTAACATTTGTCTGGGGGTTACACATTTCTCTAAATTTATGTTTCAAGCACTCAGGGTCTTCCCTTGATTTTGCTTGTACAACAATATGATGGTTATCCCTTTCTCCTGCATATACTGCTGGTGCTTACACAAATGAACACTATCTTTCAATGGCTTCTGACCCCGCTAGATTAAGCAGAATAAATGGCCTTGTACATGCATCTTTATCAGAAAAAGTTGCTTGTATGTAAATATTGTATTCCTGCTCAAGTACTCTCCAATTCTCTGCAATATTATGGCCAAACACAAGTAGACCTCGTCTGGGAAATGCTTCTGCCATGCCAACACACAGTAATATAGACTCTTGGAGTTATGTATGAACGTACACACATATATGTCAGAAATTTTATGCCAGAAACTTCTAATTATGCTCAACAGTACAACAGACTCTCCAAAATAATTGCAGTTTGTGAAATAAAATTCTGTAGCAAAAGAATACTTTGAAGTCACTGTACTTTATGAAACCACCTTTATCAGTGTTAGAAACATTTCAAAATGACTGCACTTTGCGAATGAACTTTACACAACACAAGAAACTTCTCAAAGTGACTGTACTTTGTAGAATAACTGTGCAGTGTAAGAAACACTTTGAAATTACTGCACTTTGTGAATGAATTGTGCACAGCACAAGATACTTCTCAAAATGACTGTATTCTGGCCGCACTTTGAGAAATAATTATAGTTTGCACACAGTAAACTCTTCAAAATAATTGCACTGTAATAAAGCACACACTGCAAACACTTTGCACACTCTGAGATACTTCAAACAACTCTAGTTTATAGTTTGAA
Source organism: Protopterus annectens (assembly GCF_019279795.1). Classification (NCBI taxonomy): domain Eukaryota; kingdom Metazoa; phylum Chordata; order Ceratodontiformes; family Protopteridae; genus Protopterus; species Protopterus annectens. The sequence continues at coordinate 281,483,422 of NC_056744.1, forward strand.
TAGCTTTAGTCAATGTGAAATAGTAGCACATATGAAAAATGTGGTTGTCTACGAAAAATACAGTCGCTTTGCTTTTCCATGCTCATTTTGCCCTTTTATTGTACTCATTATGCTCATTTGACTTTTATCATACTCATTATACCTTTCTTGTGCTTATTTTACTTTTAACATGCTCGTTATGCAAATCAGAAGTAGTTCTCATAAGTATTTTGAATAATTTTATCAGTTATCATAGTTTCAAACATTTTGTTTAATCAATAATACATTTTGTGCTGCTTTTCATTTGATTAATAATGCAGTCTGTGCTTTGTGGATGATTTGTACCATTTTCTTTACAGAATAAATCATTTATGCAAATTTTTTTATTACATAAAATCCTTTTCTGATTTTTTCAATCATTTGAGCAGGTTGGGATGAAATTTCTAACACCATGTTGTTCAGATACGCCACTCCTGGTACCATGTCATTCAGGTATGCTACTTCTAACACCATGTCATTTGGATGTGCTGCTTCTGACACCATGTCACTCATCTGGTCAGGATAAAACAGATGGGCAGTTGTGGGTTGGGTTCATGGAGCTTTAGTACATGCAAACACATCAGGATTGAGGCTTAGTAGCTTAAAGTTAAACTTATAATAAGACTGACTACTGCACTCATAAATGTTAACACTCTGGCTGTTCAGTCAAAATGGCACTGCTGCCTGCATGTGCTATCTATTTATACCCACATGCCCTCACTTTGAAATGCTTCTTAAAGTCACAATACACATTCTGTTCTACAAGCCTCACAGTAGATAAACTTTGCAGAGTCAATTATGTTCTGACGTTTAAGTAAAAAAACACCACACCAAAATTTCCACCCAAATGTTTATTCACCACATTTTTATCACTTTCATTCCAAAACACAGGAACTTCATCAGAAACTGTACCAGAGTACCTTCCTTCCTTTTAAAGACTCAGAAAGAGGTTTCATGCCTGGACCAGCAAAATTTAAAGAAACACACATTCAAATACACACTTAAATGTAGCTCTAGAAGTATACACTTAAAAAATATTTACATATTATTATTTATTTACATTTGTTGACTGGGATGGTCCGACTGGAGTTATTTCCATTTTCAGCGGAGGCCCGGGGAGAAAAGCTCCAAGACAAACAACAGCATTATAACAATAGTAATAGAAAACAGACATTATACAAATTGATTTATACAAGGATAGAGGACATTTTCATTGGTAAAAGATAGTTTCTTGGTTAAGATAGAAAGAGGTGGTAGGTTATTAGTAACGTTGAGGAAACAAATAACAAAAAAGAAGTTTAGGTTATCCCGGCTTGATACAGTGGCAGACACAGTTTAGAGCCAGATGTTCTTTAAGTTTGATCTTAAATGCAGTTAGAGTAGCGAGCATTGTAATATCTGCTGGTAGTAGGTTCCAGATTCTGCCAGCAGTGTTAGCAAAGAGGAGGTCACCAGCTGCATTACGGGTTTTTATTGTTTGGATTAGCAGTTTATTTGAGGATCGTAGTAGTCTTGTATTGCAATAGGGGGTGATGATATTTTTTAGGGCAGGTGTATTATCAGGATAAAGAAGGATTTTCTTGGCCATAACTAGTAGGTTGAACTGGAGAAGGCTGGGAAACTCAAGCCAGCCCAGTTGTAAGAGATTTAAACAATGGTGGGTCTTATAAGGCAAGCCAGTGGCAAACCTGGCAATATGATTATAACAGGTGGAAAGTCTGTTAAGAACGGATTTGTTTACATTTGAGAGAAGGGGAGAAGCATATAGAAGAGTAGAGAGTAAATGTGTGCGAGCAATGGTAATCTTGGCAGTAGGGGTTAAGAAGGCTTTTATTCTGTATAGTGACCCACGTTTTTTGTTGATAGTTTTGATCACTTGGTTCACATGTAGGTCAAATTTTAGGTTGTCATCAATAATGACACCCAGATGTTTGGTTGAGGGTTCAGGGGTAATAATTGTCCCATCCTTTGCTTTTACTGTGAAAGTAAAGGTAAAAGATTTTGGTGTGGGAGTGAATAGCAGCAGTTTGTTTTTTTTGGGATTTAGCAACAATCGATGTTCAGTGAACCAACTTTCTATGATATTAAAGGTGGACTGGGTGGAATATTCCAAGGCATCAGGGGATGTAGCTGAGCAGATCAGGGTAGAGTCGTCTGCATATTGGATGCAGTTAACGTTAGGGATGACAGTATGAAGGTCGTTAATAAAGATGGGGAAGAAAAGGGGTCCAAGTATGGAGCCTTGTGGGACTCCTAAGGTGGTGGGTAGTAGGATGGAGAGCTTATTCTGCCAGATAACAGCCTGTTGCCTCCCACGGAGATAAGAGGTAAACCATTGAACGGCTTTACAGTCGGGCCTATAAGACTGCAGGGTCTGAATCATAAGTTGATGATCCACCAAATCAAAGGCCTTAGAAAGATCCAAAAAGAGGGCTGAAGAAATGTGGTTATTGTTACGGTTGGTATTTATGGCATTGGTAAAGACTAGGAGGGCAGAGGTAGTACTATGATGTGGGCGAAAACCATGTTGGGTGTCAGCTAGAAGGTGATTCAGGAGTAGGTGCTCCATAAGTTGTTTTTGTATGCATTTTTCCATGACTTTTGCGAGTGGGGAAAGTATGGCAATTGGTCTATAGTTAGAAAATTCGGTGGAGGAACCACCTTTATGTAGTGGGATAACATAGGATATCTTCCAAATGGTGGGAATTTTGGCTTCAGCTATGGTCCGATTGATGAGTATTGAGACTGGATAGGCAATGGCATCAGCTGATATTTGAAGGTAATCAGCAGGGAGTTGGTCAGCGGAGAGTGTAGTGGGCTTCAATTTTTTAATTAGTTTGCGAATATAGCTGGTGGGTACTGGTTGGAAACTGAAAGTGGGTATGTTCAGAAGGCTGGTATTATCAAGATTTGGAAAGCTAGTGGGTAATTGATTGACTAGGGTTTGAATAGTTTCAGTAAAGAAGTGGTTAAAACTGTTTGAGACATCCTCAGGGGATTTGTCACAAGTAGCAGCTGGGGTAGGGGTAGTAGTTTTACCAGGGCGAAGGAGATTATTCAGACCAGCCCAAAATTTCTGAGCTTTATTCTGGTAGGCTGTTTGTAGATTATAGTAGTATTGTTTTTTATCATTTAGGATGGATCTTTTGGTATCATTCCTAGCTTGTTGACATGTAACATGGTCTATGGGGAGTTTAGTGGACCGCCATTTGGCCCATAGTCTATTTCTATTATTGATTTTTTGATAAGACATTTTAGATAGCCAAGGTGCATTTTTTGTTTTGGTTCTCTTTAAGCGGGCAGGTGCATGCCAGTCCAGGATTTCAAGGAATTTGTTGTTGAAATAATTGACTGCATCATCCAGTGGGAGATGTATGAGCATTGACCAGTTGCAGGACCTAAGTTCCCACTGAAATTTAGCAGGGTCAAAGTAATTTTTGTTTCTAACTTTTCTCAGTAAGGGTGTCTGCAAGATAATTGATTTTTGTTTAACTATATAGGTGAGAAGGTGGTCACTAAGATCAGCAGGGAGGGTACCAGCGGTATATAGTTGGGGGCTACTATTTGTGAGTACGCAGTCAAGTAAACTATCTTTATGATTTAACTTACCAAGTCTGGTGGGGCTAGATATGAGTTGAGAGAATGCATGCAGGTTAATGTGTGTAGTAGGTGACTCTGGGGAACATATGCTCCAGTCTATGTTAACGTGCCCAAACAATAAGGTCTCCTGGGGATAGTGACTTGAGAGCCAGTGTAGGGTGTCCTCAAGTGTTGGTATATTATAACCTGGAGGGATATACATACAGATGATGTTAATGCATTTTTTTTTATTAAGTTGGAGTCTGGTTGCAAGAATTTCTGAATTGTTAATCATAGGTGGTTGGATAGGATTAATGGCTATGTTTAATTCTGATTTGTAAAGTATTGCTACCCCCCTCCTTTCCTGGTAGCACGATCCAACCTGTGTATATTATACCAGGGTGGAACTATTTCATTGTCAGTAGTGCTTGGTTTGAGCCAGGTCTCGGTTAAACAGAGAATCTCAGGGGAGTGGGCTTCCAGTAGGGCGTGTAGTTCATGTACTTTATTATTAACACTCCTAATATTGAGGTGACAGACCAGGAGAGAGTTAGCTAGTCTACTGTTTAGAGTTGTGTAGTTTAGGTTACATGAAGTAGGGTTGTTTTTATTAGATGTGGGAGGGCCTGGGTTAGGGTGGATATCCCCACTGAGAGTGAGACTAGGACTGTACCTTGAGAGGAGTTTCAGGAGTTTCTTTAGGAGCTTGTGGTATTGCTTAGATCTAGAGCTAGTGGGCCTAGGTTTAGTACATTGGAAATGAGAGCAGGACGTTGAGTATGACTCTATAATATTAGCATGACTTAAGGAGGATTGTTGTACAGATAGAGTAATAGTGTGGCCTTTTGGGTACTGACAGCCCGTGAGTGTTTGGTTCTCATAGAGGGTGAGTACATAGGTGACTAGTAGGAAATTAAATAAGGGATGAAATAACATAGTGAGAGAGATGTGTATGGTCTATAGGATTCAAATTTCCTAGACAGAGTATAGGGGATAAAGAAGGCAGATAAAATGTAGTAGAGAAGACAAGAAAGTAAACAAGAGCAGATGTGCTGGGTGGGAGGGTCAGAGTAAGGTGGGTGTAGCCATATGGATCACCTGATAGGTTGTTAGAATAGGGGTGTGGTACCACCCAGATAAATTCAGATGCAGTAGGGGAGGGTGGATTTGGGGGCAGGGAGGGGAGCGTAGTGAGCCCGAGCGCATAAAATATACTTAAATAAAATGTGTTGTATAAAATAAATATATGTCAATAAATGTTCCTTCAAATATATATGTGTATATATATATATATATATATATATATATATATATATATATATATATATATATATATATTTAAAAACTTTCATAAGAATAAAATAGCTACAGAAAACCACAAGGGACTTACTTAATGGCAGGGATAAAGCTTGGAGAACCTGGTGCCAATACAAAACACCCACAACTAGACAAAACTTTCTTAAACTCAGAAACAAAGCAAAAAAAAAAAAAAAAGCTCGACAGACAGAACAACTACATCTCCCTACAAGACAAACATAACAACAACCCTCAAAAATTCTGGGCAGCAGTGAACAAAATCTTCCAGCCCAGAAAAACAACTACATCCCCACCAAACATAGAAGGTAGAAACTTAGACATAACCACCAGTTTCAATAATTACTTTACCTCCTCTATACTTAAACTCATTAATGGAACTAATCTCAGAACCCCCCCCCCACAACCCCCAAAGCCCAAACAAACTCCACCCCCTTCACACTCAAACCAGTACTGGTATCAACAGTCCAAAAACTCTTAGCTAAACATAGACCAACCACCCTTGCTGCAGACAACCTTCCTGCTGAATACTTACAGCTAACATCCAAGGCCATAGCTTACCCTATCTCAGTGCTAATAAATAGATCTATTACTGAAAACACTGCCCCATCCATATGGAAAATCTTATTCATAATTCCCCTTCACAAAGGCAGATCCTCCTCCGAACTCTCCAACTACTGAACTATAGCAATCTTCACACCCCTATCAAAGATCCTGGAAAGATGCAGTCACCACCAACGCCTCACTTATCTTCTCTCTAACAACATTCTATTTAACACCCAGCATGGCATCTGCCCATCTCATAGCACCATTACTGCCTTAATTAACTTCACCAACACCATTAACTCCTACAGGAACCAAGGCAAACTAGTATCTGCTACCTTCCTAGATTTATCGAAAGCATTCAGTACTGTCTCCCATGACAAACATTTAACCTGTCTCTCAGAATTCAATATCAACAGCCACACCCTATACTGGTTCAGTAGTTATTAAATAACTGGTCACAGTCTGTCAAATGGCTCAACTCCCTATCCCCTCCTCTCCCCGTCACACTTACCCAAGTACAGTACCCAAGGCTCAATTCTCGGTCCCCTCCTCTTTAACATCTTTACAAATCAAATCTACCTAGCAACCACAAAAGCAGAAATGGTCCAATATGTGGATGGCACAACCTTGACCTGCTCAGCATCCAATCTGCCACTCCTCCAACAAAAAGCACAGGTAGCCTGCACAGAAATAGAAAATTGACTAAATAATGCACAATTAATACTAAACCCAAAGAAAACTCAACTTATGTTATTCTTGACAACAAAGTCCAATGACCTCATCTTCTCCATAGTCTCAGCCAACAAAATCTTAATCTCCCAAGTCCCTGAGGCTAAATTACTTGGACTTAGGGACTTAGGGAGCAATTCAAATTTAACAAACATATATCTCTAACTATCTGTAAAGTGCATAATAAACTAGCAACCCTTTATCGCAGCAATAGGTACCTATCTTCTAACTCTAGGATTGCTAAAGCCAGAACCCATCTCTTATCTACTTTACTCTATGCATCTCCAGTACTAACAAACCTAAATAAAACTGACCTAAACAAACTGTCCACCTGTTACAACAAAATCTCCAGAGTTGAAAACACTGCTAACTCCCAGTCTCACCACTGCCTATTCCTGCATACTCTACACTGGCTTCAGTTCCCCAGCCAATTACAATACCACCAACTTATCTTAGCTCACCAGTTTCTATACTGTCCTGAGAAAACCCCTGCCCTATCTGGACTTCTAAATTTCTACAACTCAAATCATCAATTGTAATCCAGTAACAAAGCTCTGATTGAAAATATCCCATGTAAAAACAGCCACAGGGAATCCCTCTTTCCCAATGAAGTTACAAAGACATGGAATTCCCTACCTCCCAACATCAGACTACAGAACTGTTCAGAGCTAATTGGAGGAAGAGCACTGAGCAAAACTCTGATCTGTGATATATAACTTTAAGTATCTTGTTTTTTGCTTATTTTTATTAGTTATTGCTTATAGGTATTTATAGCACTTTTACTGTCTACTGCATACTTTTTACTGTATTTTATAGCTATAAACTAATCTGCCTGGTTGTACTAAAAATGTCTGCCTCACATGGCCTGATAAATAAGGTTTTTACTGTCACACTGTTTGTAAATCTTTTCTAGCTAGTTTTTGTTCTGATTTCCTGCCGAGTGTATCATATAACTGGTTTGTTTGCAGTTAAAAGCATTCTCTAGAGTCTCCTTGCTCCTTTATCTGTTTAAAACTTTCATTTAAAGGCTCACTACTATTTTTCTGCTGTGATAAACATTTCTGTAGTGTTTTCTGCCTAAGTAGTGTTAGGTAGCAGCTGAAGCATTGTCCATATTCAGGCTTGTCTTCTGGGCCTAGTTGGTTGTTTGCAGATGCTGTGTGTCTTAGCACAGGTTCCAGGCCATCTTAGTTTAGCAGAAACCATTTTGTATTTCAGTGAGTGTGTAATGTTTATGGTCATTGGCTGATTGGGGTTACCTGGACTACGGCTTGGAGTAAGCACCTCATTGGTTCTTTCGAGCCTTTTTTAAAGTTGTTTCAAGTTTCAACTTTCTGTTACGTAAGAGGTTACCTTGTGAGTGTTTCTGCCATTTTACACAGAGCTAATCAGAGGAAGGGCACTGAGCAAAACTCTGATCTGTGATATATAACATTAAGTATCCTGTTTTTGCTTATTTTACTTGTTATTGCTTATAGATATTTATAGCACTTTTATTGTCTGCTGCATACTTTTTACTGTATTTTATAGCTATAAACTAATCTGCATGGTTGTACTAAAATTTTCTGTCTCACAGGGCCTCATAAATAAGGTTTTTACTGACACACTGTTTGTAAATCTTTTCTATCTAGTTTTTGTTCTGATTTCCAGCCAAGGAGTGTATCATATAACTGGTTTTGATCTGGGACACTCCTCCCAGTCTAGTGCCATTAGCTCATTCTACCTAATACAGAGAGATCATTTGAGAAGACCAACCCACTTAGTTTCTTAACCTTGAATTATCTTCTGCTCCTCCTTCCTACCTTTCCACTTTACTAAAAAAAAATTCTAAATTTTAAGCTTGTAACTAGTTTAGTCCAGATACAGATTTGATGTATCCAGGACTGTTTGCATGCTTCTGAGCCCCCCAAACCTTTCTGTGTTGGAGGAAAGGCTTCTAGTTTATCAGTGGGAGTGGTAAGCACTAGGTAGCCTATCTACTACAAGAGGTGAGTTTCTGGCCCAGAAATTTTAGTATATAGGCCGTTTGAGTAGTTTTTCCATCTCTTTCAACTTTCTGGTTTAAAAGCCCGCATTTGCACTTTTCTCCCCTTTCCTGTAACTAGTCTAGTTCAGATACAGATTTGCTGTATCCAGGACTGTTTGTAAGCTTCTGAGTGGTGTCAAAGTCTGCTCTTCAATTTTTCCCTTAGAACTACTAGTTCTCTCCTCTCCCACAGTTAGGTTCATAGGTAGATACTAGGCTATTGGCCCTAGCCTATATAAGCCTAGCCAAAAAGGAACCCTAGCATTCACCACCCAAGAAAATTATTTTCCTGTGTCCCTGTCAAGCAAAGCCAAAGAGGTGATCCCTGGGGTGAATGTCCTATTTCCCATCCAATCATCAAGATTTTTCTTGAAGAGTGCTAATGAGGAGCTCTCTTTGATATAGATAAGTAGTTTGTTCCAGAGTATGGGAAGTCTCTGGGACAGGAATCTATCCCTCCAACATGTTCTGTTTATTGTGGTGACAAGATTTAGGTCCCTAGAGCATGTAGCTTGGAGGGATTGGGATTTCTTTAAGTGGAGCATGTCCAACAGCTCTGGGTTTGACATAGCTTTGTATGTTAGGCAGAGATTGTCTCTGCGTAGGCAATATGCGGCAGAGTAAAACTGGAGTTTTTTGAGACGGTCTGCGTAGGGCATCTGTTTGAGGCTGGCAATCCTCTTTGTGAGGTATTTCTGTGGCCTTTCCATTTGTTGTAGATGTCTTGTGAGGTACATACCAAAAGGGGTGTTGTACTTTATAATGGGTCTAATGAGTGATGAGTAGAGGGGAACAATAACCTCTTTTTTCCTGGATGAGAAACCTTTTGTGATGAGGTGTGCCACATCGAAGGATTTCCTGACTACTGTGGCTATGTGATTATCAAAGGAGAGATTACTGTCCACCTGTGTTCCAAGGTCTCTTATCACACTTTTGGTGTTAAGTAGACTACCACCTATGTGGTAGCTCATGGGTACAGAGTTTTTACCAAATGGGATGACAATGCACTTTTTGGCATTGAGCTTGAGGCCATGGCTTTGACATCAGGCATCTGTCTCAGTGAGGCCCTTTTGTAGGATGTCCACATCATTAGGAGTTTTGATTATGGCTCCTAGTTTGTATTCATCTATGAACACCATTAGCCAAAGACCTTCTGTGTTAGCCTGTACTTCAGAAAAGTAGATACCAAACAGGAGAGGACCCAGGACTGAACCCTGTGGTACCTCACTTGTCACTGGTCTGAAGTCGGATTTGGGGTCTGCTACTTTCACAGTGCGGATTCTGTCAGTGAGCTAGTTGGCAACACATCTTGTGACATAGGGATTTATACATAGTTTAGTGAGTTTATTTATAATTCCAGAGTTGGGGATGGTATCAAAAGCCTTGGTGAGATCTAGATAGTCTGTGTGAACCACCTTACCCTTGTCTATGGCTTTGGTGACTGCTTCAACAAAGTCTATCAGGTTTAGGAGACATGATCTGCCTTTTACAAACCTGAACTGGTTGTGATCCAGATTACCAATGTCTTTGTTTATAAGTTCCATGATGATACGTTCCATGGCCTTGCAGATCAGGCTTGTTAGTCTAATGGGGAGGTAGTTCCCGGGGTCAATGGTGGCTCCCCTTTGTGGAGTGGGTAACTGTCTCTGTGCACCATTCAGTGGGCATAAAGCCTGAGGTGAGGCTATGATTGAACATGGTGCTTAGGTGGGGTGCCATTTCATTCTGTAGTTTGTGTAAAATGCAGCCTGGGATGTTGTCAGGTCCCATGTATGCTGTGTTCTTGGTTTTGGTGAGTGTGGTTTTTATCTGTGCAGCCTTGATTACAGGAACTTTGCATTCTTCTGGTATAGAGATGGGCCCTTTAGGGGGTGAGAAGGGGGTAAAGTTAGCACTGAACCTATCTGCCAGGATGTTGGCAATATCAGTTGGTTCTGTATATTTAGTGCCATTGTGCTGTAACTCAGAGCAGATCTGAGTGTTGCCATTGACATAGCTATAGAATGCTTTGTGGTTGTCTTTAAAATCAGTGGCGATTTTGTTTTCGTAACTAGCTTTGGAGGATTTTATGAGGGATCTCAGCTTCTTACTGAGGCTGACCAGGGAGTTCCTCCAATCATGGGATTTTACTCTTTTTTGCAACAGTTTCTTTCTTCTGTTGTAGAGTTTGTTTATGACAGGGTCCACCAGATTAGCTTACTTTTTTTGTTTAGCCTGGTGAGTAGAACATCAGTGTGTCTGACTATAGAGTCACCTATGACTAGAGTGTTGGGTACGTTGTTATGTCTTATGGGCTGTGATTAAGTGGCACACTGAGTTTGTGTGCTATGTGTCATTTGGGTTGTGTTGGGGGTGGAGGTTGCTTGCATTTCTGCTTTGGAGGTCTTTGTTACTTGAGCAGATTTGTATTGAGACCCTCCACAAATGTAGGTGTGTGTTTTGTGTTTTTATGTGTCTGTTTTGGTCATATAGGTTTTGAGGGACTATGTGATGTGTGTGTGGTGTGGTTCAAGTCTTTACCTTCTCCTCTTGACTGTCTTGTCCAGTCTTGGGTGAAGAGAGCTTTGCTTCCATTTTGGCTATATAAATGCATCTCACACAGGTTGTAGTGTTGGATGGTAGGAGGAGACGGTTGCCTGTGTACATGAGGCAATTGCTGCATTGCCCCAACATGCCCAGATTCATCGGGTAGACAGAAAAATACACTGGGAGCTGACCCTTAGACATGCCTGGATAGGTGCTTATTTATTAAGTACTAAAAACTGTTTTCCTCTAGACAAGTGAGGAAAGCTGAGTGCTTTAGTAATTTGTAGTTTATTTAGTGCTTACAATGAGTTCTGAACAAGTGTTGAGTTCAAAAAACAGATTTGAGTGCTAAAACTAAAAAAAATGGCTAGTTCTAAGGGAAAATTTGTAGAGCAGACTTTATGGCACTGGGAATAGTTTAACCCCCTAGCTAAGTGGCGATGCATAAAGTGTATTTTTTTAAAATAACAGTAGCAGATGAGCAAACTGATTTAAACAAATTAACCAATAAAAAGCTAAAAACTGAGCCCATTTCCAGCAGTCTTTGATCAGATAAGTTCTAACTGCACAATCCTGCCATTAGGGTGCAAGGGAACCATCTCCAAAAAAAGATGGTCTGGATTAGTGCTCAAGTTATACAAACAAAGCTAGATTCAACAGGTCTAAATTTAGTCTATGCTACAGCAAACAAGGCATACCAATTTCAGAAAGAAACAGTTCAAATAAGCTGGCACAATAAACCTTTAACCAAAAACTCCCAGCTTAGAAGGGCAGAATCTACATTCTCTTCCTACAAGAGTGTATACCACACCTTCTTAATGTAAAATAACTAGCTCTAATCCCAAGTGCTTAAACTAGAACTAATACACTTTTAGAATAACAGACACTAAGCCTTCAATCAGCAACTCCCTACTTAGAAGGATATAAGCTACCTGTCCTGCCGCAACAGTGCATACCTCAAACCTTCTTAATGTAAAACAACTGGTCTGAAGCCCAAGTGCTTCAACCAAAGGCTTAGAATAACAGTTACAATTTAATCAGGCTACTAACAATCAATAATAAATGCAGCAGAATAAATGCAATTAAGTACTTTTAAGAACAAGCAGCAAAAGCAAAATAAAGTAATAATGTAGGAAGAAACACAAATACTGTAAAAGCAGATGAATAAAGAGCAATTTTTTATATAACAATAGAAAACAAGCAAACTGATTTAAACAAATTACCCAATTAACCAGTAAAAAAGCTCAAAACTGAGCCCTGTTCCAGCAATCTTCAATCAGACAAGTTCTAACTGCACACTCCTGCCACTAGGGTGCAGGGGAACTCTGGACAAAAAAGATGGCCTGAGTTAGTGCTCAAGTTATACAAACAAAGCTAGATTCAGGATGTCTGAATCTAGTCTATGCTACAGCAAACAGGGCGCACCAATTTCAGAAAGAAACAGTTCAAATAAGTAGGCACAATAAGCCTTTAACCAGAAATTCCCAGCTCAGAAGGGCAGAATCTAGCCTCTCCTCCCACAAGAGTGCAGACCACAAACCTTAATGAAAATAACTGTCCTGAAGCCCAAGTGCTTTAATCAGAACTAATACACTTTTAGAATAAAACACACTGAGCCTTCAATCAGCAATTCCCAACTAAGAAGGATGTAAACTACCTGTCCTGTCGTCACAGTGCATACCACAAACCTTGCTTAAACCAAAAGGCTTACAATAACAGTTACAATTTAATCAGGCTACTACCAAGCAATAATAAATAGAGCAGAATAAATACAATTGAGTACTTTAAAGAAGATGCAAAAGCAAAATAAAGTGCAATCAATTTTTTTTAGTAAAGTTCAAGGAGAGAGTAAGAAGGAGCAGAAGAAAAATTCAAGGTTAAGAACCTAAGTGAGTTGGACTTCTCAGATGTTCTCTCTGTATTAAGTAGAGTAAACACCAGACTGGGAGGGGTGTCCCAGATCAAATTTACAGTAGGGGTGGGCAACTGCAAAGCCACCAACTATAACAACACCACAAGAATCAGGTGGGGGGAGGGGAAAACTGTTTCAGGACAGATGAGAAACAGAAAACAATGCCGGAAAATATATAAAATAATTCAGTCAGGCAAAATTAAGACAATCCAGAACTCTGAAAGGTTAAAATGCCAAGAAATATAGTTATCAATCAGCAATATATTTCCAGATTGTTTGAGAATCACACTTCAGCCAGAACACCAGGAGTTTCCAACAGTGTAGTAGCTTATTAATCTAGCACTTTACCAGACTTCTTGTAGCAATTATTGTAGCACACAAAAGTGCTACCAGCACTAAATGTTCTTCAAGAAAATAGCTCCACTACTTATTATTAATGCCCACCCCTACAGGCATCTCTAAAGGTCAGCTCCATGTGCTTTCTCCTATTAACCTGGTAAACTTGAGCATCCTGAGGCAATGTAGCAACTGCCTCATGTACACTGACAACCCTCTCCTCTTACTTCCCAACACTCAGACTTGTGAGAAATGCATTTATATATTCAAATTGGAAGCCACGCACTCTCCAGCTAAGACCAAAATAGCTGATCAGGAGGAGAAGGTTAACACTTGCACCACACCACATGGAACACATAGCCCTCCAGAACACACACCAGCACTGCCTTTACATAAAAACACAAGTCGCACACCCATCTTCGTGGAGGGTTTCAATAAATATCTACCCAAACAGCAGAGATCTCCAAGGCAGAAATGCACTCAACCACCACAGCACAACACTAATCACAAGACACATAAATCTCTTAAACAGTGTGCCACTCAACAAAAACCCCTAAGGCAAAACAGCATTCCCAACAGACTAGTCATAGGTGACTCGATAGTGAGGCACACTGATGTCCCACTCGCTAGGTTGAATAAGGAGAAAGAAACAGTCAGCTGCCTGTCAGGTGCTAGGATCCACCACATAACACATGCACTCAGGTCCCTCAACAACAGGTACAAATGTGACTCTGTCATTGTATATGTGGGTGTAAATGACTTGAGATGTACCTCCCTGGACTACATGAAAAGAGACATGATGGTGTTCTTGGATTATGTAGCCCAGGCAGGTATGACCCTAGCCCTGAGCAGCATCCTACCATCACCCAGAATGATACCACAGTACAAGCAGAAAATTATTGATTTCAACATTTGGCTAAGTTTCTGGTGTCATTCTAAGGGGATCCAGTATCTGTCTGTGTAGGATGATGTGATTGACAGACCTGAATGCTTTGCCAGAGATGGCCGCATCTGTCACCCCTGAGCTTCAGGATACTGGCCAAGGCTCTTGCTACCCCAAAGACCAAATTACCACCGTAACAGCTACAAACAAATGCAGTCTGAGGGTCATGCTGCTCGAGGCTAGAAGTCTAAATCTCAAAATACACTCGCTCAAAGCACTCCTAAAAATGGAGAACATTGACATTTGTACTGTAACAGAGACCTGGTTCAAAACAGTAGAAAGCACCCCTGCACTACCAGGCTATAACTCAATCCACACCTTTCAGCACCAGAACTTGGACCAAAGCTCCAAAGGCAGCGATGTTTCCATATTCATAAAGGATGCGAATACCTCCAAATTGGTAACCAAACATAATGCATCTGAGATACTTCAGGTGCAGCTAACATTGAGTAAGACAGCAATTCAGGTCGTAGCCTGCTATAGGTCCCCAACCATGTCCCAAGACTCACACTCCATGTTCCTAAGCACCCTGGAGAATATTAAGGTCCAACCTAAGAGTCCCATACTGGGTGACTTCAACTACCCCTCCATTAAGTGGGAAAACTACTCATGTAAAAGTACATTTGCCTAACGTTTCCTGGAATTCATTAATTCCATTGCCCTGGACCAGCTCGTTCTTACCCCCACTAGAGGTAGCAACATCCTTGACCTGGTCATTACTAACATGGGTGACCATTGCTCTATACCAATAGTCAACTCCTCCCTGATTAGATCCGACCACAAGCTAATCACCTTGGAAATCGACAACCCTCCGACCCCCTCCCACAAAGGTAACAGCCATGAAAAACTCCAAAGATAACTTTGGGTTCCTAAAAACAGAGGTGGCTAACTTCACTGCACCCATACAAATGGAGATCAGTTGCATGACTGCCAAATCATACACCAATGCACTGTACGAACACATACACAAATGCATGGATCTCACCTTACCCAATAGAACCAAGACACTCTCCTCCAAAAAAAAGAAGCCAATCTGGTGGTCCCCTGCCATAAACAAACTCTACAACAGAAGGAGGAAACTGATGCGGAATAAGGTGAAGTCCCAAGACTGGAAAAACTCCCTTATCAGCCTCAACAAAAAGTTGAGATCCCTCATCAAATCCTCTAAAACTAGCTATGAAAACAGAATTGCAGCAGATAGTAAAGAAAACCACAAGGCCTTCTACAATTATGTAAAGGCTCTCCACAGCAATACCCAGATTTGCTCTGAGCTATGGCACAATGGTACCTCCTATACCGAGCCAACAGATATTGCCAATATGCTGGCTGACAGATTCAGTGCCAACTTTACCCCTCTCTCCCCCCTAAGGGACCAGTCACAATACCAGTAGATTGCCAGGCACCTAGTATTACTGCTGTACAGGTTAAAATAGCACTGTCCAAGGCCAAGAATACAGCTTCTATGGGACCTGACAATATCCCTGGCTGTGTACTACATGAACTACAGAGTGAACTGGCACCTCACCTGTGTGCTCTGTTCAATCACAGCTTCACCTCAGGCTTTGTCCTTATCAAATGTTGCACTACTACAGTCATCCCTCTCCATAAAGGAGGAGCGACTACAGACCCTGGGAACTATTGCCCCATTAGCCTAATGAGTCTGATATGCAAAGCTATGGAACGCATCATCATGGACCTAATAAACAAGGATATAGGGAATCTCCAAACTCTGGATCCCACACAGTTTGGTTTTGTGAAGTGTAAATCATGTCTTCTCAACTTGGTTGACTTCTTTGAGTCAGTCACCAGAGCTGTGGATGTAGGCAAGGTGGTTCATACAGCCTACCTTGATCTGGCCAAGGCTTTTGATACCATTCCCCACTCAGAAATCATAGAAAAAGTCACTAAGCTAGGCATCAACCCCTATATTACTAGGTGGGTTACAAACTGTCTCACAGGTAGAACCCACAATGTGAAAGTGGCTGACTCCAAGTTAGACTGCTGACCAGTCACGAGTGGAGTCCCACAGGGTTCAGTCCTGAGTCCTCTACTGTTTGGAATCTACTTCTCTGAAGTCCTGGCCAACATGAAAGGACTCTGTGTGACAATGTTTGCAGATGATTGCAAGTTGAGAGCTATTATTAACTCCCCAAGTGATGCTGACATCCTACAGAAAGGCCTCGCTGAGACCATCGACTGGTGTCAGAACCATGGCCTTAAGCTCAATGCCAAAAAATGTGTCATCATCCCCTTTGGCAAAAACCCGGTTCCCATGAATTACCACATCGATGGTAGTCCACTGAACACAGAAGGTGTTATAAGAGATCAGACTGAACCCTGAGGGACTCCACTCAGGACTGGTTGACAGCAACCTCTCTTTTGACCACCACATTGGCACTGTGGTCAGAAAGACTTTATATGTAGCACATCTCATTACTAAGGGTTTTGCATCCAGGAAGAAAGAGGTCATTATCTTCCTCTACTCTTCCCTCATTAGGCCAATCATTGAGTACAATGCCCCATTTGGCGTGTACCTCACTAAACACCTGCAACAACTGGAGAGGCCACAAAAGTACCTCAAAAAGGATCCTATACCTTAAACATTTGTACTGCATGGACAGACTAAAAAACTCCAACTATTCTCTGTCTCATATCACATACTTAGAGGTGATCTCTGCTTGACTTACAAAGCCATGTCTGACCCAGCTCTTGTTAGAAATGCTACATCTGAAGAAATCCCAATACCTCCGCACCACATGCTCCAGAGATCTCAACCTCATTACCACAATCAACATAACATGCTGGAGGGCTAGGTTCATAACCCAGAGACTGCCCATACTATGGAATAGACTTCCCATACATGTCAAGCAGAGCTCCTCACTGACCATCTTCAAGAGCAATCTTGATGAGTGGATGGGAAATAGAAAATTCACCCCAGGGATCACTCCAGTGGCTTTACTCGATAGAGGCACTGGGAACCAAGGTAGGGTGGCACAATGAAAGGGTAATCCTATGGGCTAGGTGTGTAAAGGCTCCAGGGCCATTAGCCTAGTACACACCTATGAACCTAAGAATGTTTACACAACTGTCTCTTCCATGTTGGTCTATAACCTACTGTTAATACTATGCATAACCAGTGTAGTTTCTTAATATATGGAGCTTTTCTCTCCAGGACACTAGTGGTCCAGCCAGAGTCTCCTGGTAAACAAATGTTAAATAAATAAAAAAAATAAAAAAAAGTTGGTGGATGTCATAAAAATTCAGTCATAAAATATACATATAACAGTATTGAAAATTGCAAATGTCCTTGATCTTGCCACATTAAGAAAGGCAATCAGATTTGATTTTCAAAATAGGCTTAATAGTTATTAAATCATTAATGCCTGGGATGGTGGTGGCATTCAGTAAAATTTGCCACTGGAGCTCTCTCTTTTTAGCAAATGTTTCCCAGTCACCACCTCTTTTGAAGTGTTCTACTTTCTCCAAAATAGTGAATGAAAACTTTTTAAAGTCATCATATTGCAATTAATGATTATAAAGGGCATTGAACTGATGTGCCTTACTGATTGCTTATACATGCTGGTAAATTATTGTCTTTAAAGGTCCAACAGTCTTCCCAACATAAAATGCTGAGCAAGATGAACAGAGGGCAATATACACTATCCCTTTTGTGTTAGAATCAAATCTGCCTTTGACTGTAAACAGTCTTGGATAACCATGTACTGGGAAAAGTACAGTTGTGTACACTTGCCATACATGTAGATGTTTGAGTGTATTCACTGTTGCAGTCATCACACTTGGGTTATCTGTCTGCAGGTAACCCTCAGCTGACCCGAATACCAGAGTCTTAGGATTTCTGCGTCAGATGCTGTCACTTCTTCCATGACGTCAGGTCGTCAGGGGTATAAAACAAGCAGCCAATGCCATTACATCAGTTTTTCTTGCCCCAAATGTCAGGAGCCCCCATATAGGAAGCTAATATATGGTGGGAACATCCCCAGTAAAAAGTAAATACCAATGCCATTAGGAATGGCCATAGAGAGGAAAGGTATAAATATATAGAAAGCCAGAGGGCTGGAGGGAGGTAAACCAGGACTGCAACAGTGAATACATTCGAACATCTACATTTATGGCAAGTGTACACAACTGTACTATGTTCTTTGTGTTTGACTGTTGCAGTCATCACACGTGGGTTGATTCCCCAAGCTGAGCAAGGGTGGAGGCAGTCAAGAAGTTTTAGGGCTGGCTATTAGGCATTGCAAGACTGCTGTAGCAAATCCAGCTCTGGATTTAGAAAAGATTGGTAAGTGGTAATGCTTGGTGAAGGTGTGTACAGAACTCCAGGTTGCAGCTTCCAGAGTGTCCCTGGTGGGGACTCCCCTGAGAAATACTGTATAGGTGGAAGTAGCCCTAGTGGAATGTGGTCTGATCCCCTGTGGGGTAGGTTTTCCATGGTGCTTGTAGCAGAAATGAATGCAGTGTGCTATCCATTTTGAAATAGTTTGTTTTGAAATGACCTTACCCTCTGCCTCTGTAGCAAAGCTGACTAGCAGCTGGTCAGATTTTCTGAAAGGTTTAGTTCTGCCAAGGTAGAACCTGAGCTGTCTCTGCACATCCAAAGAGTGCAGGATCCTTTCCCCTTTATTCTGAGGGTTAGGGAAGAAGGTTGGCAACTGTATGGATTGGTTTAGAGCCACACTGGGCACCACCTTAGGCATAAAGGATGGGTTAGTCCTGAGGGAAACCCTGTCAGCATGGAAAATAATGAAGGGTTCCACAGCCATTAGTGCCTGTAACTCAGACACTCTTCTTGCTAAAGTTATGGCTAAAAACAAGGCTGTTTTCCAAGAGAGGAATTTTAACTCTGCTGAAGCTGCAGGTTTAAAAGTGGGAAGCGTGAGCTTTCCAGTACAAAATTAAGGTCCCAGGCAGGGGTTGGTGCTCTCCTATGGGGGACTTAAGTTGTTAGCCCCTCTTAAGAACTGTTTGATGAGGGTGAGAAAATAGAGGTGACTCAATATTATAATGACCTGAGATGACAGAGGCATGAATCTTAATGGAGGACAAGCATAGGCCTCTGTGAAGTAGCTCTGCTAGGTAATCAAGGATTAGAGGTAAGGAGGGCACTGCTGTGTCTTTCCCTTGAGACTGATTCCAAAAACAATATCTTTTCCACTTTTCAGTATAGGATTTCCTAGTACTAAGCCTTCTGGCTTCAAGAATGACGTCCAGCACCTGTTTGCTGAGGGTTGCTGGTAGTGAATTCAAGGGATGAGCCAGGCTGCAAGGTTTAGGGATTGCAATTGTAGATGCAAAATCTGTCCCTCCTGCTGAGACAGCAGGGTAGGAGTCTGGTGAAGGTGCCAGGGTGGCACTGTTGTCAAACTGCGCAAGAGTAGGTACCAGTGCTGGCATGGCCAGTCTGGGTCAATAAGAATTGCCCTTGGTCTGTCCTGTTTTATCTTGAGTAGTACTTTAGAGAGGAGGGGCAGAGGGGGAAAGGCATAAATTGATAGGTTTTCCCATTGAAAGGATAGGGCATCCACCTTCCAGACCTTGCTGTGAGGGTTCCTGGTGCAGAATTTGCTCAACTGGTGGTTCTCGGGGGAGGCAAATATGTCCACCTCCAGTGTCCCTCACCTCTGGATCAGAAGGTTAAAGCTGTTGGGCTCCAATTTCCACTCATGTGGGTTTAGGAGATTTCTGCTTAAGTCATCTGCCAGTGAATTTTGTTTGCCTGGCAGAAATTGAGCTAGTAGAGGCACTTTGTTGCTCAAGGCTGTATTCCACAGGGCCTTGGCTAATCTGCAGAGTGGGTAAGAATGAGTTTCCCCCTGCTTGTTTATGTACTACATAACTGTGCTGTTGTCTGTTTTTATAAGCAGTTGTCCTGGAAGGATTAGGTATTTCAAGGCTGTCAAAGCATTCTGTACAGCTAGCATCTCTTTTTGATTGATGTGCAGGAGAATTTGGGCTGGGATCCAGTGGTCCTAAATGCATTTGCCTGCCATGTGAGTCATGCATAGTCTAATGCATCTGTTATCAGGATTTGGGTGGCAAGGAGCTGAGTGAAAAGCAATCCCTTGCTGTGGTTGCATGCTTCTGCCCACCAAAGGAACTCTGCCCTTAGACAAGGTATGATTGGAATGACTGTTTCCAGGTCTTGAGAATGCTGGCACCAAAGACTTTTTAAGTACCATTGAAGTTTCCTCATATGCAGTCTTGCATATGGAAGTAGTAGAATACATGACGCCATGAACCTTAGGGTTTGCAGTATTTTTCTTGCAGACAGCTGGGCTCTGGTGGCCATTTGTTTGAAGTAGTTTGCCAGACAGACCTGTTTTTCTGAAGTGAGAAAAGCCACCTGGGAAGTTGTGTCCAAGCTTGCTGCCAGGAATACAATCTTTTGACTGCACCAGTTGTGATTTCTTTTTGTTGATGGTGTACCCCAATGAAGTGAGAAGGCTTTTTATAAATGTCAGGTGCTGAAGTAGCAATTCCTGACTGTCCGTCTGAATCAGACAGTTGTCCAAGTATGGGAAAATGTGGATATTTCTCTGCCTGCAGTATGCAATAGCTGGAGCCAGGCACTTTGTGAATACTTTGGGCACAGTAGATAAGCCAAAGGGAAGTGCAGAGAACTGATAGTTCATAGAGCCTGCCCTGAAGCATATTTTCTGCATGACTCCCTTATGGGGATGTGCAGATAAGCTTCTTTTAAGTCTAGAGTGACTAACCAGGCATCCTTGGCTAGCATAGGGAGAAGCTGTTGCAGGGTAAGCATCTTGAATTTTGGGGCCACCAGAAAGGTGTTGAGAGTGGATAGATCCAGGATTGGGTGACAAGAGCAATCTTTTCTGGGCTCCAGGAAAAGTCTGGAGTAGAAACCCTTCCCCCTTTGTTCTACTGGAACAGGTTGAATAGCTCTGATATTAAGCAGGGAAAGTACTTGCTTTTGAGCCTCTGCCCGCTGGTTTGGAAGAAGGTCTGGAAACCCACTTGGGGTTAGCAGTGTATGAAAGTAGAATCTGTACCCCTGGGATACAATGTTTAGGTCCCATCTGTCCTGAGTAATAAACATCCATTTTTTTGCGTGAAGGGCAAGTTTTCCTCCTAGGGGCAGAAGTGATTGGGGAGGGCTATGGAGGATAATTGAAAAGTCATAGTAAACTTTTTCCATAAGGGGGTGATTTACCACTCCCTGTTTTTGAGGTGGGGGCACTTCATTGTTTAGATCTTTGCATACCCTGAGACTGTAATCTGGGTGGCCTGTTTCTCCAGGGCTTGGTCTGAGAAGGCCTTGAATGGGCTGGAAAGGACCAGTTTTTTGAAGGCCAATACCTACTGAATCTAGGTGGTTGCACTTGCAAGAATTCTTTAACAGTTTGCATAGATTTAGATTTTTCTTCCATCTTTTTAAGAACCTCTTTTGCTTTGGTGCCAAATAAACAGTCCTTATTTAAAGGAGCATCTAGTAATTTGGATTTGACATGATCTGGCAAGGTTTGTTCCTTCAGCCAAGCATGCCTTCTCAGTACAGACCCAGTGACTGCACCCTGCTAGATGCTTCTAGGTCATCAAAGCCACACTGCAAAGTATGCTTACTAACTTGGTTTGCAGAATGCATTAGCTCTTGTAAATCATTATTTTCTGCACAATCTGGGAGTAACACCATTTTTTTGTTTAATTAGTTCCATAATATGCTGCTGGTACTTCAACATGTGAAACTGGCAATTCAATGCCCTTATGGCAAGAGTTGTAGATGTATATACCTTCTTACCCCATCTGTCTAAAGCTCTGGAATCCCTGTCTGCAGGGGTAGGATTTTTGGCTGTAGTAACTTAATACCTTTAGGTCCCTGGATCCACAATAGGGTTCTTGAAGAGAAATTTGTGGGAATCCGGTACTCTGTAGTACCTGTCAGGTTTCCTAGGGGCAGGGGGTAAAGTATCTGGAATAAGACTGGATTCCATAAAAACATAATCCACAACATCCAGGACAGGGGTTATAGCTAGAGGCCTGTGCTAAGTCAACTCTAAAAATTCTCTGAGTCTCTTTTTGGACTGAAGGCAGTCCTGGCATTCTCAGCGGAAATGCTCTCTTAAAGTATGCAAGGTTTCACCAAAAGAAAAATCCTCTGGAGGGGAGGCAGAGGGAATGGATTCCTCTGCATCTGAATCCTCATAGGTTGATAAGGGCATGTCCTGATAATCAGAAGGGTCAGAGACATCAGACTCCTGGTCTGTAGAATCAGAAGGAAACTCAATTCTTTCTCTCTTAGCAGGGGAAGGTTGGCTTCCCCTAATTAGGGTAAAAAGGTCTTCAGACATTCTAAGCATTTATTTTTGTGGCATGGGAGCTTGAGCATGTGCTCTGGTCATCGGTTTTCTAGACGTAGTGAGTACTCTGGGTCTCAGAAACTCGGTAGTTTTAGCTACAAACAAAGTTGTCGGTTTAATTCGAACATCGGTAGGTTAGAATACACCCTCAGAAGCCGGTGTCTGCACAGTGCCTCTGGACCCATCCCAGGTAACGACATCCACAGGTTCCATAGTCGAAGAAGCATCTCGCGGCATACCGGACTCCAAATGGGTCTCAGCAGAGGCCTACGAATCTGTAGAGGCAGGCATCAGGGGCTGCAAAGGCACTTTACTGAGTACCGGCGACTGGTGACTAGCTTAACGGAAGCATTGTCAGCAGTTTTGGACCTATGCAGTCTGTCTCTGTCTTTATCTTTGCATTTTTTCAGAAGATCAGTAGTTGGATGGCTTATCAAAGCTATTTCGGAATACAGAGAATGAGAGCGAAAGAATTTAGTGACAAAGATAGCCCAATGACAAATGGTCCGGGCGTTAAACAAGGCACAAACCTGACAGTGAAGGATGTCATGGTCTGGGCCTAAACAGATGACGCAATAAGAATGAAAATCTCTGTAAGGTATTTGCTTTCCACAGGCAAGACAATTGTTAACTTTTTCTGACATCGGTTACAGCAAAAAAAAAGGATCCCCAATGGGATACTTAGCTTTAGAAGACTTCAGGATTACAAACTCAAAAATGAAAATTTCAGGTAGCGGCTGGCCAGCACTTGCAAACTGCTTCTGCTTCAGGCTCCTCCTTGGCAATAAAGACTGATGTAATGGCATCTGTTGCCTGTTTTATACCCTTGATGACCTGATGTCATGGAAGAAGTGACACAGAAATCTTAAGACTCTGGTATTTGGGCTGACTGAGGGCTACCTGCAGGCAGATAACCCAAGTGCGATGACTGCAACAGTGAAACACGAAGAACGTCTACTATTTTCTAGAATGAATCTACACTGCTTGCATGCTCCACACCAATTAACCCACCCAGTTTTTAGTAAATTTACCTTTGCAGCTTCCACTAAATTCAAATAATGTTTTGAAGTTTTTGCTGTTCTTAAAAACAAATCTGGGCTGCTCCCCCAGCCTGTTGGTTAACTTAAGACTTCCAAAGACATTACACCAATAACCACTAATAGTAATCTTTAAAGAGTAAATGTCTCTCCTGTATGGAACAGTTTCTCATGAAGTTCCTGTGTTTTGGAATGAAAGTGCTAAAATTCTGGTGAATAAACATTTGGCTGGGACTTTTGGTGTAGCTTTCAAGTTTACATAGTACGCTGTTTTGTGGTTTATGTTCCAGCTTATGAAATTAGAACAGCAAAAGTTATATCATGTTCTTCCTTCCCTTATGTACTCAACCTGCCTCCTTACATATTTGTCATCATCACATCAAAACTATCTAGAATAATGTTTGAGGAGAATAACCAGATTTGTTGCAGGACACCTAATCTATACATGGAACTCCACAGATGATGTTGTTTGACTTGAATTTAGATACTACATATCCTCTATTTGGTTCTTTATCAATAATAAACAATCTTCAAATTCAGTGTGTCCATCATTAGCTGATATTATATGCTTTGAGACCCAAAAAGAAACTCTACTCTCCATTTACTTATATATAAAAAACAACTAATAATATTTTTCTGGTGGGGTATAAATGATATTAGTAAACTCTGAAGTACCATCCCACCTAACATAACAGGTATTCCTATGAAACAGGAACTAACGTTCTTGCTTAATGAATATCTACACTATTGAAGTTCTTGCAACTGTAGTATAATAATGATAATAAAATAGGCTTACTTACTGCTTGAATAAGGTTCTAATTTGCTAAGCTGGCCAGTGAAGCTGAACTATCTGATCAGTATTTTCTATAAGAAATCACTACTAGTACAATTTCTTAGTTTGTGCCACTAACGCTGCCTTTCTTTTGGGAGATTTCTACATTCTTCATGTTTGTGTGCCTCTGATGCCAGTATATATACATTTGGATGGACGCATGGTCAATCTCATTGCAAAAAACTCTTACATTGAATTTGTTGCTGGGTTGGTTTCCTGACCAGTTGTGCTTAGAGAAGTCATTCCTAATTTGATGAGTCATAGTGGAACCAACAAAATGTCCATCCACAAAAAAACACACAGTCACAAAATAAATAAATAAATGAACCAAAGCAGATCTATAGTTTTCTTAATATTCAATAAATATGTAGCATATGGAGCATGGTGATTGCACTCCTACATCATAAAAAAGACAGTTTAAGTGCGTCTATAGCATGAGATTTAATCTTAACAAGTGGTAAGCACCCATGTTTAAGTTGTGACGATCAGGTGTTGTACACGGCAGTTAATCCTGCCAGTACTGATCAGCAAATGACAGCAGCAGAGTAAAAGTGGATTTCTTTCAGTGATCTCCCCCTGACTTCACTTACCACATGCTAAAAGGAGTGTCTCGAGAGCAGGTTGTTGTTCAGGATGTAGAGTGAATCTTGGCTTCTGTCTGGAAGTTCCAAAGTTTTCATATTAGATCCTGTCACATCTTCAAAAAAAGTCACCTTGAGTCAGCATTCGTTTAAAGAAGCTTTATTTGGATTAGTGTTTTTGTCTTATACACTTCAACAAATCAAGAAAAACATATAGTAATATTGGCTAAAGCATTGCTCTTTTATCCTGTTTTCAACAAAGAGGCATGGGAGAAGCAATTGTTGTGAATGGTTTTCACAGGCACCTATAGATGTGACGTTCTCAGTTACAGCTTTTGCAGGTTATGACGAATTCTGATCACTTGTATACTATAGGAAAGACAAAATTGACTGTAATACTGAAAAGTTTGGCTATAGGGCTTAATGCATGCTTTGCAACTACATTGGCAAAGCAGTCATCAAGATTAAGAAATGTATAACCCAGCAACTTTTAGACATCTGACTGAAAGTGACAAGGAATGCACTAGCCAAGCATAGCATAGTAAAAACAAGTTAAAAATTCTAGAAGTTTCATGTACTTGCCAAGGTTTGGCCTTCCCCCCTTGATGGGAACAAGAATGCCCTACTGGAGAAAAATTAGCTGGAATGGCAGATTTGTCTGAATGCACCCAATAAACCTGGACTCGTCATTAGGCGTTCTATGAAAAGTGTACTGGAATTGAGAAAACATAACCAGAGTCTGTACTATAAGCTGTAATTCTAGATCTTTCATGGTAATTAACATCACAATACAGGAATACACCACTCAACATTTATAACTCCAAGTTCTAACCCAACCATTTTCTGCCCATTTTTTCTTTTCATTGTAGGATAGCTTAAACCCTTCTGAACTCAGGATTGCTGGTTTAAGTCTTATTGTGCCTTTATTTGAGTGGCTAGAGGTCTAGCTTGTTTAAAATTTGAATCTCTGTGCCTAAGGCATTTGGTGATATTTGGTGACCACGCTACTTGAGAAGAAGAGTGTTGCTGGTTTTTGCTTAACTCTACAAAAGCTAGGGCTTACATTACCATATCCAGTGTTTCTCCAGTGTTTCAGCACTTATTTTTGTGCATTAATTGAGTGTTTCTGTGTTGAATATCTGCACTTTTTGACCTTTTTTACTGTCTTTGGTTAGAACTACCTTGTTTCCACTTTAGTGAGAGTAGAGGGGACCTGAGTAATTTTCTGGCCCAAAACTGTGTAAACGAAAGTAGAGTGCACTGTTTTTGTTTGGCCACAGGGTCTTGTTTGTGTTTTCCTTTTTTAATGAATACCCTCTCATATTTAAGCATTGCAGTTGCACAGTGCTTTGCTCATAACCTGTGAGCAAGTTAAGAATTACATTACCATAGCAACTGTTTTGGCACTTATTTTTGGACTGTTTTTGTCACAGCTGCATTAATTGACTGTTTTTGTGTTAAATATCTGCACGTTTTTGTCCTTTTTTTACAGTATTTAGTGAGAACTGCTGCTCTCTGTGTAGTAGCACCTAGCAGTGATCTGTACAGACACCAATATCATGCAGGATAAATTTCCCTTAAATACACTTACTTACCTATGAAGGAATATCTGAAGGTGGTGTTGCTCAGTGCTAGAAGTCTTATAAATAAACTCCATTTCCTGCAAGCCTTCCTCTCCCTGGAGAGTGTAGACATCTATGTAGTAATAGACACATAGTTTAAAGTCACAGAAAGTACCCAGCAAAGCAATGTTATAATGCCTTTCACACCTTTAGACCAGCTACAGCACAGGAGGGAGCTAAAGGTGGAGGAGTCTCAGCCTGTATTAAAAACAAGCTCGCATCCAGACTAGCTGAAGTGTATGACCCAGTGGAACCCATACATGTGCAATTCACACAAACAAGGTGTTGTATTATATCCTTGCAATATTGTGATCCCCTTTCATGGGTCAGGAAACCCACACTACTTCTCTCAGTGCACTAGGTCCCTCTCCATACAACCTAATATGATCTTCATCGGAATCTCAACTACCCCTCTATAGACTGAGAATTCTACACGACTTCTAATGCACAAGCCCAGTGATTCCTAAACTTTGTTTATGCCAACAGTATTAAGTAGTTGGTCCATTCTCCTACCAGGGGGTACAAACATCTTTTACCTTGCACTCACAAACATGGGGGAGCAATATTCCTCACCCAGTGTAATGCCTTTGCTCATCATATATGACTATAAGGTAGTATTACTTGAAATAAAAATTAAATGAGGGGACCCAGTGAAACCAAAAAACTTTAGGAACTATTCCAAGGCAAACCACTCTCTCTACTAAGTGATACCTTGGCTAAATTCCATGCATCTCTACACCCAGTAAACATCATAACATAGCTAGTTACAAAATCCCTGTACAGCCATATTAATAGCTGTATAGAGCGAGTTGTGGCCACTTATATTAAGAATAAAGCAATCTCAAAAGAGAAGCTACCCTGGTGGAATCACAATCCCATCCCAAACAGTTATACAACAAAAGAAAAAAAATCTGGTCTTAAAATCATTGCCAAAAAATTCACAATTGTACCCTTTGGGAAGTCAACCATCCTGGCTAATTACTATGTTGATAATACTCTCCAAGAGTCAACCCAGTGGTCAGGAATATGGGTACACATGTGGACAGTAAGTAGCCTTACCTCTGACCACCACATAGTGGCGAGGAAATCCTTTTATGTTGTGCAACTTATAAGTAAGGGCATGGCGTCTAGGTCCAAAGAGGTCATTATCCCACTGTACTCTGCCCTTATCTGGCCAGTAATATAGTACAATGCTCTTTTTGTTATGTATATGATCAGTCATATGCAAGAACTAATGTGGCTTCAGAGGGTCCTTATAAAAAGAATAAAGGGGGTAACAAATCTACATTATGCAGAGTGCCTTAAAGTCCTTTCCCTCAACTCATTCTCCTGTAGATTTTTGAGGGGTGATCTATGCCTGGTGTACAAGGCACCCACAATCCCCACACTTATGAATATCCTGTATATTTGTAAGTCAAACAGTACCAGAAATAAAAGGTCTAGGTACCTTTATTTTGTCTGTAACATAAACAGAACATGCTGGAGAGACAGATATGTCTCCCAGAGACTGCTCTCCTATGGAACAGGCTTTTCATTCATATGAAGCTGAGTTCATCTTTTAGCCAGTTTAACAGCAATCTAGATCAGTGAATGGGGAATAGAAATTTTGCACCAGACCTGACCCTCATGTCCTTTATGGGCCGAGATGGCTTATAAATGCTTGGCCAGCAATGTACTATTTGGATATACAGGTAGGACATCATTATTCTTTTCTGAAAAAATGGCTTAGAAAGCCCCCGTCCACCTCATTAGCCTTGTAACAATCTAGGAATCTAAGAATCCATGTCCCTCTCAGGCTTTATCTGGGATCAGTGAAAGGATATAGTCCCTTTACACTGGTAGATGATCTAGGAGAATGAACTGCTAGTCAGTGACTGACAGAGGATGAACTAAGCACTACATCCCACAGTGGTTTTAGCCCAGCCAAGGATTTTCTGCATTTCTACCAGATAACTAACATTTCATTTGTAGTTAGGAATAACACATCAATGAGGGTCACTCTTTGTAATGTCAAAGTTCAAGTGGGTTACTTATTTGTATCTGATTTTGCTTTCTTTGTTTATGCTTGCTGTGCTTTGGCTTGTTCACTTTGTGCCCCATGTTCCAGTTTTCAGTGGTTTCTAGTGTTCAGAAAACCATAGTTTATCCTTTATATTCATTTTACTTCTCTGTTCAGAGTTTTTTCAAAGTTGATTCCACTGTAATCTTTACATTTTTTTTCTGTTGTTTCTGAAAATCATTGTTTTTTTCTTTATAGGTTTAATATACTAGGTATTTTGACACAGATACATTGACAGGGTTTTATCTAATGTAAGAACTGGAGGAACAGTGTCCATCTTTTAATTACCCAGTGCTGAACTGGACAAATGCCAGATATCTCAGTATCTCCTTTATTTGCCAAAATGTATTGTACCTTTCTTAATAAGAGTCTTTACTTATTAGAGCTTTGATAAAGGTGGCTAATTATGTAGTACCAGCATACAGTAGAAGTCAACAGTACCTGTACAGGTCTTATACAGATGATTTCCTTTTCTTTGTAATGGCAGAATTAAGACAGACTGGACTGTTTTCTGTAGCTTCAGCACTTTTACTGACTTCTGAATATCTGTCTTCAATCTTCTGTCTGAGTCAACTAAACTGCTGTACTCAATCTTTACCAAACTGAACTGAAATCTGATTAAAAAGTATATCTCATAATGTACAAACTCATTATATTTTCTGCAGATTCTGCACACATCTTAAACCTTGGTTCCCAAGCATTGTACCATCTAGTTCTGTTTTTATACCAAATGTTCTGTTAGCACTTTTCATCCTTGCCATTGCTTTGGCCTGAAGTTATTTCACTGAGCTTATTTGTATCCTTCATTGAAACATTCCTTTTTATTGAAACTGCACTTACTCAAACTGCATGTAAAATGTGAAACATAAGTTATTGTGTCTTTTCGGCTTTTCCCGGTTAGGGGTTGCCACAGCGGAACTCCGGTCCGCTAATGATTGGTAGTTCAGTTTTATGTGCCGAGTTACCAGCCCTGACACACAACCTTCAACGAAGGTACACCCATTCATGCATGTCTCCACGCAGAAGACGCTCTAGATGAGAATTGAACTGGACAGAGTCTTACTACGAGGCGACAACGCTACTGCAGCACCACCACCAAAGTGAAGATACATAATTAATAATACTTTAATAATAATTTAATGCTTGCTTTAATATGGCTGCATTTCTAGGCCTATGCCAGTAGAATACTATATTATTTCGGATTTATTCTGGTAAAACTATATTTATGTCAAGCCCATTCTTACAAACCTCCTTACTTCCCAGAATGGGGATTTGTTTATGTAATTACTTTATTACTATATTAATATAGTCCTCAAAAGATATGTAATGAGAAGTATAACTAATATAGCAATTATAAAATAATTTCTATTTATCTGGTAAATAAATGTGTAATTCTAATGTTGATCAGTAGGTATCACTTGAGCATTCGTGACCTGTTAATTATCTGCAAATCTTCTGGACTAAAGTCTCTTAACTTTATGATTTAATTAAACTGACAATTCTTTAACATGCATTAACTGGTATTACATACTGTATGTGACAAGATCATACTAATTTGGTGATATACTTATAATATCTGTATCTTGAAGCATAATTACCATATACTAAATTAACTTATTTCTGTAAATCTTTAGCTAGATTTGTTAAAGTGTTAGCTAATAACCTTATATATTTACCTTTAAATTTATATGTGCTGTAATAGTAGAAGTCTACATTTTTAAATCTGTGTCTCAAACATTCTGCATATTTACCTTTTCAATATCTGTGCTGAATAGTAGAAGTAAATTTATTAAAACCCTGTCAGTGTTTTTTAACTTTCTGTTTAATACACAATCATTATTATGCACTGTGCGTTGTATTCTGTAATCAGTGAAGCCTGACTTGTTATACCTTGAGTACATTATATAAATACCACTACTTATTCTTTAGATAATTATTTAACTTACATTGATAAGTCAAGTAATAATAATTTTGTCACTTTACTTTTAAACCTAATTATGGAATAATGTGAGCTGTGATTTAATTAATTTAATTTAATTCTGCAAAGCCCATTCTGATTACATATGTATCTATCCATGCTGTAAAAACTGTCTAGTAATGCTCTTAGAAAAGTATTAAACTGACCATTTAAAATAGCTGAGTATTTAATTTATTATTTGTTGACTGGGAAAGTCCGACTTAGAACAAAGCCAATTTTCAACGGAGGCCCAGGGAGAAATGCTCCAGACACATGTCATTGTGACATGGGAGGAAACCGGAGCACCTGGTGGAAACCCACATGAGCACAGGGAGGACATGCAGACTCCATACAGAAGGCACCCCACCCGCAAAACAAACCGGAGAACCTCTTGCAGTGAGGCGACAATGCTATCGTTGCACCACTGCGCCATATGAATGTTATATTCTGAAATCTGCCTGAAACTGATACTAAAGTACTACCCAGTCATACTAAACATCAAAAATAGTTGTGCATGAGTGTTATATTCTGGAAACTAACTAAACTAAATTTTATATCAATAGAATCTGAACACAGATAAAAGCATAAACTGAAATCTGGTACTATTATGCAGTTGTCTGAAAATATAACTTGAAATAAAAATTCAACTTGAAATACTTACATTTATGCATTTGTATCTGTACTGTACTTCCTTTAATTCTAAACTAATCTGCATAAACACACATCTGAATCTGTACTATATATATATATATATATATATATATATATATATATATATATATATATATATATATATATCATCATCATCATTCTCTTTCGGCTTTTCCCGTTAGGGGTCGCCATAGCGGATCATCTCTTTCCATTTCTTCCTATCCTCTGCATCTTGCTCTGTCACACCAACCGCCTGCATGTCCTCTCTCACCACGTCCATAAACCTTATCTTAGGCCTTCCTCTATTCCTCTTACCTGGCAGCTCCATCCTTAGCATCTTTTTCCCAATATACCCATCATCCCTCCTCAGCACATGTCCAAACCAACGCAATCTCGTCTCTCTTGCTTTGTCTCCAAACTGTCCAACATGAGCTGACCCTCTAATATACTGATTCCTAATCCTATCCATCCTAGTCACACCGATTTCAAATCTTAACATCTTTAACTCTGCCA
Organism: Protopterus annectens; assembly: GCF_019279795.1. NCBI lineage: Eukaryota > Metazoa > Chordata > Ceratodontiformes > Protopteridae > Protopterus > Protopterus annectens. The sequence continues at coordinate 281,514,942 of NC_056744.1, forward strand.
CATCCAGCTCTGACTCCTGCCTTTTTGTCAATGCCACTGTCTCCAACCCATATAACATAGCTGATCTCACTACACTCTTGTAGACCTTCCCTTTCACTCTTACTGATACCCGTCTGTCACAAATCACTCCTGACACTCTTCTCCACCCATTCCACCCTGCCTGTACTCTCTTCTTCACCTCTCTTACACATTCACCATTACTCTGAACTGTCGATCCCAAGTACTTAAACTCATCCACCTTTACCAACTCTACTCCCTGCATCCTCACCATTCCTCTACCCTCCCTCTCATTTACACACATATATTCTGTCTTAGCCCTGCTGACCCTCATTCCTCTGCTCTCTAGAGCATATCTCCACCTCTCCAGAGTCTTCTCAACCTGATTCCTACTCTCACTACAGATCACAATGTCATCTGCAAACATCATAGTCCACGGGGCCTCCTGTCTGATCTCATCTGTCAACCTGTCCATCACCACTGCAAATAAGAAAGGAATCAGAGCTGATCCTTGATGTAATCCCACCTCCACCTTAAACGGATCTGTCACTCCCACTGCAGTCCTCACCACTGTCACACTACCCTCGTACATATCCTGTACCACTCTTACGTACTTCTCTGCCACTCCCGACTTCCTCATACAATACCACAACTCTTCTCTAGGCACCCTGTCATATGCTTTCTCCAAGTCTACAAAGACACAATGCAACTCTTTCTGACCTTCTCTGTATTTCTCCAACAACACTCTCAGAGCAAACATTGCATCTGTAGTGCTCTTTCCTGGCATGAAACCATACTGCTGATCACTAATCATCACCTCCCTTCTTAACCTTGCTTCCACTACTCTTTCCCATAACTTCAAGCTGTGACTAATCAGTTTTATCCCTCTGTAGTTACTGCAGCTCTGCACATCACCCTTATTCTTAAAGATAGGTACCAAAACACTTTTTCTCCACTCCTCAGGCATCCTCTGACTTTCCAAAATTTCATTAAACAATCTAGTTAGAAATTCCACTGCCATTTCTCCTAAGCACCTCCATGCTTCCATTGGTATGTCATCTGGGCCAACAGCCTTTCCATTCTTCATCCTCTTCATAGCTGCCCTTACTTCCTCCTTGATAATCTGTTTCACTTCCTGATTCACTATCTCCACATCATCCAACCTTCTCTCTCTCTCTCTCTCATTCTCTTCATTCATCAGCCTCTCAAAATACTCTTTCCATCTACTCAACACACTCTCCTCTCTTGTGAGTACCTTTCCCTCACTATCCTTTATCACCCTTACGTGCTGCACATCTTTCCCAGCTCTGTCCTTCTGTCTTGCTAATTGGTACAGGTCCTTTTCTCCCTCTTTAGTGTCCAATCTCTCGTACAACTCTCCATATGCCCTATCCTTAGCTTTCGCCACCTCTCTCTTTGCCATGTGCCTCATCTCCTTATACTCATGTCTACTTTCTTCATCTCTTTGACAATCCCACTTCTTCTTCGCCAGCCTCTTCCTCTGTATACTCTCCTGTACTTCCTCATTCCACCACCAAGTCTCCTTGTCCTGCTTCCTCTGTCCAGATGTCACACCAAGCACCTTTCTAGCAGTCACCCTTACTAGTTCTGCTGTAGTTACCCAGCTATTCGGTAACTCTCCACTGCCTCCCATATATAAATATATATATATATATATATATATATATATATATATATATATATATATATATATCCTAACTGTAAAGAATTTTCTTTAGATAACTGAAACAAATTTTACATTCATTCAGTCAGCATACTGTTTATATCATCAATAATCTATGCATTTAACTACATTTCATTTATATTTAAAGGAGAACCACAAACAAAAACTGAAACAGCATATGTTTTCAATGTATCTTGAACTTTTCCACATTACTAACATTTCTATGTCACAGTAAGTGATTATTATTTTTTAATTTGTTATAACCCAAAATGCCCTGAATGGGGGCTGCCATGGGTACCATGATTTTGTTTTATAGTAAATGATTTCACCTTCATGATGTCATTTTAAAGGGACAGAGAGAAATCCCTATGAAAAGAGGAGCATTTGATGTGGTTTTCTCTCTCATCAGTTTACAACAGTACTCTAACTGCTTACTTTTCGCTGCCAACATCAGTCTGCAATTTTAACTAATTTGCCTCTTCTGACTTTCACTAGTGGCTATCTCTGATCATAGGATCATTGCAAGTTGCTAGGCTACTGGCCCTGAGGCCCTTATAAGCCTATCCAATAAATTAGCCCATGTTCCCACAAGTCAACACTTGGTGCCCCTGTCCAGCAGGGATACTGGTGGAATCTCAGTGGTATATTTTCTATTTCCCATCCAGTCATCCAGCTTCCTCTTAAACAGGGGTAATAACGTACTCTACTTGACGTGGAGAGAAAGTCTATTCCACAGATGGGGGAGTCCCTGGGAGACAAATCTGTCCCACCAGCAAGTCCTATTGATATCACACACAAAGTTGAAGTTTTGCATGTGGGTCACCTGAGTGGAGTTTGGATTGCAGATATGCAGCAATTTCATCAAGGTGGTGTCAGGGATTGCTCTGTATGCCAGACATAGATCACCTCTGAGGAGTCTATATGAGATGGAGTAGAGGGACAAGGCTTTTAGCCTATCCATGTAGGATAGATTTTTAAAGTCCTGGATTCTCCTGGTCAGGAACCCCTGTGGTCTCTCCATCTGCTGCATGTGCTTCGCGAGGTACATGCCGAAAGGGGAGTTATACTCTATGATGGGCCTGACAAGGGAGGAATACAGGGAAGTTATAACTTCCTTGTGCCTGGAAGAAATACCCTTCGAATGAGGTGAGCCATGTACAAATCTGTCTGTACAATGGAGGCAACATGGTGGTCAGAGGTTAGATTGCTGGCAACTTGGTTGCCCAGTCCCTTCACAACTCCTTGCGTGCTTCGGACATTGCTATTAATGTGATAATATGTGGAGACATCACTCTCCCCAAAGGAGATGATGATGCATTTTTTGGCATTTAGTTTGAGGCCATGTTTCTGACACCAGTCATTTGTCTGGGTGAGACCTTCTTGTAGTATGTTTACATCACTTGGAGAGTTGATGGCACAGTCACAATGCTGATACAGTATTATTAATAGTGTTTAAATAGCCTTAAAATGTAGCCAAGTTAAATGCTTTTTTCAAAGTAGCAACTGTAAATTAGTGTTCAAGTGCATTAAATCTGACCCCTGTGATTAATAGGTGTTAGACTTACTTGGGCTGAGACGGTTTGTGTTACATTCACTGTTTTCAATATTGTAGTAAAATTAAGAGTTAATATGTTACTTTTCCTTCCTCACCTTACTGACTTGTCTCAACAAAACTCTGTATGCAGTGCCAAAATGCTGCAACAAAACACCAGAAGAAACTTTTTTTAAGGAAATAGTGTAGAAAAAATGCAAAATCAAATACCAATAGAAAATAAGAGTACGATAAAAATGTTTTCTTTCTTTGTGGCACTTGAGTTTGATTAAAGAGTAAGAAAACAAACTAATTTTGCAATAAGAAATCAAAAACAAAAAAAAAAAACTAATTGTCTTCCTCATTTGCATATGAAAACTAAGCCTGAAAGCCTTGCCTTTGTTAAGGTTTGATGCTGGCAATCTTTGACTGAGAATACACAGTTAAATGCAAGAGTCATCGTTTTCTTAATTTCTCTGTCACTGGAATAAATAACCTAACCTAATTACTCTGCCACTCTTAGTGGCTTTTATGGTGTAACAGATAATGAGACAAATGGAAAAAAGTGAGGGAAAGTGAAACAAGTTTAAACAAAACACAAATGGAATAAGTATTTAGGGATGTTTTTTTCTGTATGTGATGTGCTTAGTTTTGGATTACAGAGAAGGAAAAAATCACTTTTTGAAAGAAACATTTGACAGTCTCCTTTAAAGAAACATTGATAAAACAATAATATTCACCTCTGGCATTTCTGTTGCTCTTGATGTATGACTTGTGCACCACAGCTATTGCCACATTTAAGCCTTACTCTGCATTGTCCCAGACATTGCTGAGGTACTGGAAAAGCCATCTTAGTGTCCTCTATTTTTCATATTCAGTCTCTTATTACAGATGATTTGGTCTCCAGATTTCTCTTTGTACCCCTATGGCAAAACTGTGGGCAGAATATCCACTTGTAAATGAAAATGCATACATTTCAAAAAGCACTTCTTTAATAAACTTGTCCTTCTGGTACAGTATCTGTTAACCTTTGCATCTTTAACAGTTATACTCTGACTTTATATACATTTTCCTGCCTGAAATAAACCAGTGTTGCTAATAATTAAATTCTTGTAGGTCTGTAACCAAAATGATAATGCACTATAGTAAAATAGAAATGTTGTAACTTCATTACTGAATCAAATGGAAAACTCAGTATATTTTCCCACCGTTATGACTCAAATGAAATTAATGAATAGTCTGACACTCTACTAAGTCTTCAGCATTTCTTGCATTTCTGCACCTTTATAGAATTAATCTTAACTGTTGATTTTTTTATTTTTACTCTGTGACATACAGGCTGTAATTTATACAAAAGAATATCTGTTCTTTCCACTGACGTCATGTTGAAAGGGCATATTGTCACTGCCTGCATTTTTTATTGTAGTCCAAATCTCCACATAAATAGCATGAACTGTTACTACATTAAAACTGTTGCTATTGATATTTAGCTGATCTTTACAATATTGTTTTACAGCATACACTACTCTCTTTAATGCATCTTGCTGAGCTGGCTGTAATCTGATAAATCAGTTACATACGTCCATGCCTCTGGTACACTCTGGTAAATTGCAGTTCTTGCATGAAATGTATACAATTTCGAACTGTTTATATATGCACATTTACAACTAGAATTGGACTGATCTGATTCTGGAAATGTACTTGTCTGTTCTTTACAAGTATGTGAAGATTCCTCATACAATAAATTGCATTGCATTCTTTACTTATATAGGATATGAGCATATGGCTGCACTTACACATAATATATATTTTGCACTCTTTTTTTGCATGGGATCTGAACTTTTGTCTGTACTGTTACTTTTAAAAATTTAACATTTCTCGGGATTCACAAAGCATAATTTTCCATGCAGGAACAGTGTAGCCGCTCCTGCCCAGAAAATGTCTGCTTCGCGATCCACTACATGCCGTTTTGACATGCATGAGTGGCCCTACACTGTTCCAGCACAGAAAGCCATGCTGGTTGCTAATCAGCTCATTTGCTAGTGAAACCCATGCAAATGAGCTTGTTTAGCGATTCAGCAAAGCGGCATGTCTCCGTGCTGGAACAGTGTAAGTTGCAAAAATGTATTCGGTTACTAGCCAAATACATTTCTGCAAATTACACAATGGAGGCATGTCAGCACTCCAAAAAGCATGTATTCAATGGGTTATGCATACCAATGGCCAACTATATGGCCATTGGCATGCAAAACCATTTAAAAAAAACATAAACTTTTATTTTTGTTGGCCGAACTCAGCCATTGAGGGCAGGGGAAGTGGTATGCTAGTGGGAGGGGGGGGGGGGACAATGTAGAAATGGGGGGGGGACTTCATTATTACTACTTTCTTCATTTTGCCATTATAGTCAATGGCATGCAAAAAGTAAACAAAGGCATAGAACAGTGGTTGCTAAGGGGAAGGCTCATGATTAGTGCAGTAACTAGGACTTAAGGCAGTGGGGTATTTGAATGAGGTGACTTACTCTGAATCACAACTTTGTTAGGATTTTTTCTAAGTGTCAGATTGCACCTAACTGTGTAGGTGCTCTAACACGATTGTGTAGGCAGGAGGAGAAAGGAACAATAAAAGGGTGTGTGTCATGCTTGCTGTAAGCACATTGGAGCTCTGTTGACTGGTTTCAGCTTAGTTAAGCACAGCTGAGTGAGTGGGCATGTTTGAGGCTGTTTACTCTAATTCCATGAACTGAGAAGCATGCTCGCGCCCAGGTGAGGGCCATTTCTTGATGTTTACACTAGCTACAGGCACAAAGAGGAAGGATATAGAAAAAGTAAAGGAAGTAGCATAACATGGGATGCACTGTAAAAATCAGCAATATGGGAATCTGCAACCCACAATGGGCCAATGAAAGCACTCAATATTACAGCTGGCAGGTGGCTGCAGAGCTGAAGATGGGAGGACATGTAAAATGAAAAATAAGGGGCAACAGCATAAAATAAAGGAGAAATGAAGTATAAATCACTACTATGGGATACTTGCAACGCAGAATGGGCCATGCAGATATAATACAGCAGGCAGGTGGCTGCAGAGATGAAGATGGGAGGAGATGGAAGTAAAAATTAATTACAAAAAAGCAACAGCAGAATAAAGGCAATAATGCATAAATCACCACTAATGCCTCTAACACTCACAGTGGCCAAAGCAAAGCCATGAGTAGTATAGCTGGCAGCTGGAATGTATCATAGTCAGCCAATCATATAGGCAGCATCAGCAGCACAACAGTATAAGGCATGGAAACCCCTTACAGTCTGGTTTTTCCCACAAACTCTGCACCATTGGTGTACACATGCAGGGGAATTTTAACTTGAAAAATGTTAGTGGCTGCCATTGCTTTGATCCATCAGTATGTGCTACAGGCTGAAGGTTGAGAGGAGGATAATGCTGACAAATGCCACAGACCAAGGAGGAGGAGAAGAATGTACAGACCCAGGGTAACCTACCAGGGGCTACATGGTCTGGAGATAATAGAGTGCTACAGGGTGGACAGAGGCATACATCAGCAAATCACTGAGCTGTGCCAGCCTCAACTCAGTGCTAGAACCAACAGAGTGGAACCCATCCCAATGGATACCAAGATATGTGTAACCTTAACAATTCTAGCTACAGGTATATTCCAAAGACTTAGTGGGGGCATCATGGGGGCCTCACAGGCATCTGCATCCAGGGTACTCCACCACTTCCTGGATGGCATGCTAACACATGCCGGTGAATACATTTACTACCCCAACACCCATGAGTAGAGGACCAGAAATATGCATCTCCTCTACCGTGTAGCACAATACCTGGAGGTACTGGGTGCGATAGACTGCAAGCATATCCACATCAAAACACCACCCCGTGAACAGGGTAGCATCTACATAAACCACAAGGGGTTCCCCTTCATCAACTGACAGGTTGTGTGCAATGCCCAGGGCATTATCGTGAATGTGTGTGCTGGCTGCCCTGGAAGCTATCACGACTCCCACATATGGCATTCATCACAGCTGTACTGGGCATTTGCCAGTGGGGGCATCCCGTATGGCCATCTGGTGGGGGATGCCGTCTATGCACTGGAGCGGAGGATCATGACATCCATCAGAAATGCACACACACCTACACAAGAACGCCATAATGAGGCAAACACACAAATCACATCATTATAGAGCATGTGTTTGGGATGCTCAAGTCACGGTTCCACTGCCTTGACATATCTGGTGGAGCCTTGCAGTGCTCTCCAGCCACATGTGTACACATGTTTGTAGTATGTGCCATGCTACACAATATGATCATGTGGAAACAGCTGCAGCAGGAACAGCATGGGTAAGGGCCACATAGCCCACCACCATTGCTAAGGTCCCCACAGGCACCAAGGGACTCACAGGAGGAGGCCCTGATCCTGCTCCATAGGCAAACAGCGGCATTCCCAGTATGCTCACGCCTTGGCAAAGAGGCAATGCCTAGCACACACACTGACACTGTAGGGACCCCAGGGACTGACACCTCTCTCTGACTCGCACACACAGTAAAATGGATGACACACTCATCACATTACCTGTAACTTACCATGTGCAGGTACTGTTCTGTCTACATCCAACACAGGCGGCCCTCAAGCACCATCTCACAACTGTTGCAAGCACAAGGAAAATAAGTCTTCTTAATAATAAAGGAATGGAATAGTATGTTCTGCTAGCATATCTATGGTAATGCTGCATGCATGCAAGGGAATGGGGTGGCCTACTGGGATAGCAGCACACAACTGACAGCTATGTGGTACACCAGGAAATGTCTGGCCAAAACTGGCCTCCACACACCATGCAGTAGTACCCAAGGTGGCAAATCCCGCTGCAGTATATGTGTGGAGACAACTACCTGGGGGGGTCATAGGTCACAGGGATGGATGTCAGGGTGGGGGTCCCATAACCACCCCTCACACCCACACAGCAAGTCAGCTGTAGAAAACCACAGAGAAATTTCTGGTAAAGGCACACAAATGGTGACAATGATGAATTAACCCCCTACAGACTCACACAGTCATAACACAGCAGGACCTGCAGTTGCAGTAAGGCTATAAAGGGTAAGAAGTCTGAAACTCAAATGTATGCCAGTACAATCTGACCTGGCCTCTGTACTGATATGCCTCCACTCCCCAAGACAGGGCACTATAGTATGGTAAAAAGAAGTAAAATGTAAAGAAAATATCAACACAGTCTCTGCAAATGTGTACAATTGACAGGTGTGCCCCCCCCCCATATACCCACATAAATGCAGTAACATATATGTATGCATGGAAATAGCAGCATAGCACACATTGGCAGGGCTGTACCAATACACATGAAAACATGTTGCCTGTCCACAATATGCAGGGGTCAATGAGCTATGTGTATGTGTGGTTAATACTGTCTGGATCTGGCCAGCATGTTCTCCTGGTGGTTGTCTTGTACTGCCCTAGGTATAGTGCTGCCTTTGACAGGGCCATGTTCAGATAACTGCAGTGCCAATTATTATGCATGTCAGTGGCACTCACTGCTCTGCCACTGACATACCTGGAAGTGACAGCGCTATGTGGAAAATGAAACATATTAGTGACATATTGAAGGATGTATAGCAGAGGTGCCAGAGCTTTTGTGTTTTGTGGTACTGTTACCAGTGGTCATTCTCAATAATCCTGCTTTCTTATGTATGCTTTTATAAAGAATGGACATGCCTGCACAATTGAATGCACTCTGTACCCACACCCATAACTCCCAACCTCTGACAGCAAGATGTCTGGACAAGGGCAGAAATAAAAGTGGAACAAAGGCACAATGACAGGCATTTGTTGTAAATATTGCCTTTGCATACTGAGAAAGTTGGTAGGGTGAGGGGTCTGTAGTAGCAGAAATGGTTTGAAGGTAATATATTCTGAGACAGTAATGTCTGTATTATCATGTAACATCACACTTCAGTCATATGTAACTAACTTGCCATAAAAGACAAGTTTACGTAGACAGGATGAAACCTCTAGCCAAACACCTGGACAACCTGCCTACAAATGTACAGGTCAGAGGTATGCACACACAAGGATATGACATCTCAGATTAGAAAGATACCACACAAGCAGAAAATCCCCAGCCAACATATCACCAGGTTGCTGGACTGTTTACACAGCTGTGTGTCATTACTACACTGCCTGTAGCCACAACTCACAAATCACCTTGTTGGGAAGAATTTACATACCTACCATCCATACCAATCAACTGTACAGATTTTTGCAGTCTGTCCAGAGGATTAGCTCATATTTTGGGCCTGTACCTCTTTTTTTCCTGGCAAATCACTGGGATGATCTCAGGATTGAAGTCACTAAATAATGACATACATTTGAATTTCAGACTTCAAATCCACCAGAAAATGTATATTAAAACAAATCCTGTCATTCTAGCAACTTTCTAAGTCTATAAAAACAATATTTAAAATATGTCCCTATATGTACTCCCATTTTGTCAAGCTTTGTCCAGATTTTTTGCATTAAGAGGTTGAGAGGTATGCTGCCCTCATAATATTGGTCTATGCATCATTCAACTAGTATTCCTCTAGTAAAGCACTGTGATGATCTGAGGATGTCTGGCACTAGGTAATGGCGCAATACATTGCAGTTACAGACTACAGATATCTCAGAAAATGTCTGCTAAACAAAACAAGTACCTTGATGAAACTGCTCTGTACTCCTGAGAGGTGTGGTTGTAGCACACAAAACCATGGACTGGAGTACACTTATCTCTAGAATGGAGTCCCACCCTAACTATAAAAAAGTCACACTGGGCATGCAGCTACACTTACAGAATCACAGGACATGTTGGAACCCACATCGGAATATATGACTGTATTGTGTATATCTGTCCATGCATTCAGACAGCTAAGTATGCCTCCACTGTCCCCACACACACAAATCAGACAGGAATACCCGCAGCTAGCTGTAGGTGGCCCATATGTGATATATCTGCATCTGTTGTGTCAGATACACACACACATATATATATGGGCAACAGATGGCAGCATATGTCAAGCATACATAGATGTGGGGAACTGAGAGACAGTGATACAGAGGGACACACAGGGGGACACAGACAGAGTGAGTCACACACACGGATACCTTGAATGGCATACAGTGATGTCCTCCTGTGGACAGTGGCATACCAGTTGTAAACAGTTGTATGTGCTAGCATAAAAGATGAACCCCATTGTATAACAGTACTGAGGTTGAGTTTATAATATCACATCATTTGCCTGTGTGTGTGTGTGTGTGTGTGTGTGTGTGTGTGTCTGTGTGTGTGTATCTGTGTGTGTGTGTGTGTGTGTGTGTGTGTGTGTGTGTGTGTGTGTGTGTGTGTGTGTGTGTGTGTTCATAGATCCAAGTATTAGAAGACTCTTCCCACTCAGTACACTTCACATTGTCCTATTTTACAACATCTGCTGCTGTCATTCACCTTAGAAGTACTCTTGCACACTGATCACCCCTATAAGCTCTGTAGCATGTGCGATAACTCCGTAATGTTATAGCACAAATAACTAGATAAGTATGGGTTCTAATCTCAATAATGACAGCTGTGTGTGTGATAGTTGTATATGTGAGAATGAGGGTGTGTGTGTTTATTTTTATGTAGGTGAAACAGTTTTAGGCCATTCACAACCACAATACTTCCCAGTGCCCCAGTGTATCAGTTCTGCTGATGACATTCCCCTTATTGTTACCTTTGGCCATCTGTCATCCCAGTAATCTCTGTAGAATGTGTGATAAGTGCATAGCACTATAGTACAAATCACTAGATAGACAGGGGTTCTCATCTCAGTTCTGGCAAATGAGTGTGTGTATGTTTGTAAGAAGAAGTATTTTGATAAGTGTCACACCCACAAGCCTACTTTATCAAGCCTGCTGATGTCATTCCCCTTTTCAGCACCTTTGGCCTGTTGTAAGGCCAGCAAGCTCGGTAGCACATGCAAAAACTGTGTAACACTGTAGTATAAAGAGCTAGGTAGGTAGGGGTTCTATTCTCAGATCTGGCAAATGTGTATGTGGGGGTATAAGTGTATGTGTGTATGTTTGTATGAAGATGTATTTTGATAAGTTACCTACCCACTGACCTACTTTATCAGTCATGCTGATGTCACCCCCTCTTATAGGTAAGTAGGCATATCTCTCAACTGTACAGATTTTTGCACAATGTCCAGATGCCTGCCTCATATGTTTGGTCTATTTCTGAAAAACTTATGCTTTTCTGGCAAAGTTTTGGCAAATCAGTAAAGATCAAAGTTAGAAAATAATGACAGACATTTGAATTTCAGACTTTACAACCTTCAGACATGTCTTGCTGATGCCAAACATGTTATTCTAAACACTTTCTACATTTGTAGGAGCAATATTTAAAAAGTGCCCCTATTTTTGGGCCTTTTTCATACTTGTATTTATGGCTTAAGTCCAGATGTCTTGCTCTAAGAGATTGAGAGGTATGTACATAGCTGTGTACTAGCCTAATGGCCCTAGAGCCATTACAAGCCTAGGCAATAGATGTGCCCTGTTATTGTGCCACCTGATGTTAGTTACCAGTGCCTCCAGCAAGTAGAACCACTGTACTGATCCCTGGGGTGAACTCTGTATTATCCATTCACTCATCAAGATCTCTCTGCAACAGGGTTATCTAGGTGCTTCACTTGACATGTATGGGAAGTATATTCCAATGCATTTCCAGTCTCTGGGTATTAAACCTGTTCCCCCAGCATGTTGTGTTGATTGTGGTAATGAGTTTGAGGACCCTGCAGTGTGTGGTGCAGAGAGACTGGGAAGTGTTTAGATGTACCAGTTGTAAAAAAGTTGGGTCAGACATGGCTTTTTAAGTCAAGCAGAGATTGACTCTAAGTAGGTGACAAGAGACAGCAAATAGCTGGAGTCTTTTGAGTCTGTGTAGGACAGATGTTGAATGCATAGGATCCTCTTTGTGAGGTACTTCTGTGCCATATCCAGCTATTGCAGGTGTCTACTGATGTATATGCCAAATTGGAGATTTTATGTGATGAGTGTTCTAATGATGGAAGAGTACACAGAGGTGATGACCTCTTTCTTCCTGGACACAAAACCCTTGGTAATGACATGTGCCACATAGAGGGATTTTCCAGACCACAGTGGGAATATGGTGGTTAAAGGACAGGTTGCTGTCAACCTGTGTCCCCAGTTCTTTAATAACACCAAAAGTGTTCAGTGGACACCCATCAATGTGGTACTTAGTGGGAACTGAGATTTTACCAAAGGGGCTGATGATGCATTCTGTGGTGTTAATCTACAGTCCATGGTTTCCACACCAGTCAGTGGTCTCAGTGAGGCCTTTCTGTAGGATGTCTGCATCATTTGTGGAGTTAATGATGGCTCCCAGAGTGCACTTGTCTGTGAACTTGGTCAACCAGAGTTCATTTGTGTTTGCCTGGAGTCCTGAGAACTATTTGCTGGACAGGAGAGTACCCAGGACTGATCCCTGTGGGACCTCACCCATGACTGACTGCCAGTCTGACTTGGAGCTTGCTACTTTCACACTGTGTGTTCTATCTGTGAGCCAATTTTCACCCCCCTAGAGATATAGGGGTTGATGCCTACTTTTGTAGGTTCAACCATAATTCCGGACTGAGGAATGGTATCAAGAAGCTTGGCCAGATTGCTGTAGGCTGTATGCAGTGCCTTACTGTGATATGCTGCCCTGGTGACTGACTCAAAGAAGCCAAATAAGTTGAGCAGGCATGATCTCACTTTCACAAAGCCTATCTGGTGAGATCCAGAGTTAGGAGATCACCTATATGTTTGTCTGTCAGGTCCCTGATGATGCACTCCATAGCTGTACATATCACACACGTAAAACTAACGGACTGATAATTCACAGGGTCTGTAGTTCCCACACCTTTATGGAGTGGGATAACTGTAGCAGTATGCCATCTGGGAAGGACAAATCCTGAGGTGAGGTTGTGACTGAACTAAGCACACAGAGGTGTTGCCAGGTTTGTCTGTAGTTCATATAGACACAGCCTGGGATTATTTGGGGTACCATGGAAGTTGTAGTCTCACCTGTGGACAATGCAGGCATAACCTGTGAGGAGTACCCCAGGGTGGCTGGCATTCCTCTACCATTGTGAGCATTACCCTAGGGGGAGACAGGGGTAAACCTGGCACTGAATGTGTTGGCAAGAATGTTGCCAATATCTGTTGACACAATATAGGAGGTAGCATTGTGCTATAACTCAGAGCACATCTGAGTATTGGTGTGGAGGTTCTCGATATAAATGTCAAAATATTTGTGATAATTGTCAGTTTCTGCTGCAATTCTGCCATCATCTGTAGCTTTAGATGATTTCACGAGGGAACTCAAGTTGTAGGTGAGGCTAATAAGCGTTTTCTACTGCTCTTGGGACAAAACATTTTTCTGCAACAGTGTCTTCCTTCTGTTGTACAGGTTATTAATGGCAGGGTACCACCTGACTGGCCTCCAGTGTTTTGAGGTGCACTTCAGGGTTCTGTTGGGTATGGCTAGTTCTATGCTTTGATGTACTTGTTTGTACAATGCACTTGTGTGTGATTTGGCAGTCAAGCAGGTATTTTCCATTGGCATGAGTGCTGTGAAGTTAGCCACCTCTCTTCTTATGAGTCCAAACTGAGCTGTTCAGATGCTGTCCAAAGTGGTTACCTTTGCAGGGAAAGTGGTTGAGATGTGGATGCCACAGTGATTACTCTATGTTTGATCCAAACAGGTAGTAATTGACTACTGTTGTCATGCAATGGCCCCATATGTTGATAATCAACACAGGTCAAGGATGCAGCTTCCTCTACTGAGTGTCAGTATGAGCTGGTCCAGGGCATTGGAACTGATGTATTCCAAGAAGTGTTGGGCCAGTGTATTGATGCATGAGGATCTTTCCCACTTGATGGGGGTAGTTGAACTCCCCTAGTTTGTGAGTGTTGGGTTGGACCTTGATAGATTCCAGAGTGTTGAGGAATGTGGCTTGAGAGTCAGGGGACATGGTTGTGGACCTATAGCAGGCTAAGACCTGGATTGCACTACCACCCAATGTCAGTTGTACCTGACGTATGTCAGATCCATTATACTGGGATAGTACTCTGGATGTGTGCATATCCATTATCAGTATGGACACATTGCCACCTTTGGAGCTGTGGCCCATGTTTTGGGGCTGACAGGTGTGGAATAAGTTGTAGGCTGATTATGCAGGGGCGCTGGCTGCTGCTGTAAAATAGGTCTCTGTTACAGCACAAATGGCAATGTTCACTATTTTGAGGAGTGCTGTGAGTGGCTGCATTTTGAGATGCAGATGTCTAGTGTTGAGCAACATGACCCTCTGTTTGCATATATGTGTAGCTGTTAAGGTAACAATGTGATCTGGGCCACCACTGAAAAACCCACAATAGGGGAGGCAAGACACTTAGCCAGTACCTGGAAACCTAGGGGTGATAGATGCAGACCATCTGTGTCAAGCCATGTCAGTCTGTCAATCTTGTCATCCCAAGCAGACAGATACTGGTTCCCATGACAGTGACACCAGACACATAAGCCAATTGTTCAAGTCAATAATTTGTTGTTTGTTACTGTGGTATCATTCAGGGTGAAAATAGTATACTGCTTAGGGCTACTGCCATACCTGCCTGGCCCACATAATCTGATAGCTGCACCATGTCTCATTTCATATAGACCATGGGTTTCCATCTCAAGTCATCCTCACACACATAGACAATGATAGAGTGATACTTGTAGTTGTTGTGGAGTGACTTGACTGGGTGTGCTACGTGCTGGAGTCTGGCATCTGATAGAGAGCTGACTGTTACCTCCCCCATGATTAAACCAGTGAGTGGCACATCTGGCTGCCTCACAATTGAGTCAACTATGATGACTGTATCAGGTAAGGTGTTTAGCCTTTGGGGCTTAGGTTTAGGGGCACACTGTGTAGGTGAGATCTGTGTCCTGTGATTTGTGATGTGTTGTGGTGGTCGAGTATATGTCTGTCTTGGTGGTCTCCACTGCTTGGATAAATGCCTATCGACTGCTACTGTGAAGGTGGGTGTGTGTTTATTGTTTGTATGTCAGAGCTGTGATAATGTGTGTTCTGGAAGGGTATGTATTCCCTGTGGTGTGTTACAGGTGTTGACCCTTCTCCTCTTGACCAGCTAGTACAGTCTTCACTGGAGATTGCATATCTTCAAATATGGTGATATATGGGTAGCTCTCACAAGTCTGAGTGTTGGGAGTTTAGATGAGAGGGTTGTCTATGTACAAGAGGCAGTTTAAACAGTGCCTCAGAATGCCCAAGTGTACTAGGTGAATGGGGAAAAGCACAGAGAACTGCATTTTAATCATGCCAGGAGGGGGTGATAATAACTACTAAGTACTGAAACAAATTCTGTGAGGAACGGTGACTGCTGATGGCTCTCAGGTGTGCTAGAGTACCTGATAAATAAACCTGTTGAAGTGCAAAGCTATTAGGCTATTTGAAGTGCAGGAAAGAAATAACTAGCAAAATCTAATGGAAAGACTGAAGGCAGACTTTCTGGCACCTGTAACAGGTCATGCCAGCTGTGCAATTATCAGGACCTTTGGCTAGCTGTCAAAGCAGTAAGCTCAGTAACGCGTGCGATAACTGCTTAACACTATAGTTTACATAACTAGATGGGCAGAGTTTTAATCTCAATACCAGCAAGTAAGTGTGTGTGTGTGTGTGTGTGTGTGTGTGTGTGTGTGTGTGTGTGTGTGTGTGTGTGTGTGTGTGTGTGTGTGTGTGTGTGTGTGATTTATTGTCTAGGTTATACCATTTTGATTTGCGTACCACCCTATAATGGTCCCATCACCCTACTTTACTAGGCCTGCTGATGGCATTCACCTTAGAAGTACCTTGGGACTAGGAGAAATCATGTAAGCTCTGTGATATGTCTGATAGGTGTGTAACACTGTAGTAAAAATAACTAGATAGGCATGGGTTCTAATCTCAGTACTAGCAGTTTTGTGTGTGTGTGTGTGTGTGTGTGTGTGTGTGTGTGTGTGTGTGTGTGTGTGTGTGTGTGTGTGTGTGTGTGTGTGTGTGTGTGTGTGAAAATCATATACTGTGTGGGTTATGCCATTTTGATTTATGTACTCCCCTGTAAATGTCCCATCACCCTTTTGGACTGAAGCTCCAAAGGCAGTAATGTTTCCATATTCATAAAGGATGTGAACACCTACAGTATGGTAGCCCAACATAACGCATCTAAGATACTTCAGGTGCAGCTTACATTGGGTAAGGCAGTGATTCAGGTTGTCGCCTGCTATAGGTCCCCAACCTTTTCCCAAGACTCACACTCCACATTCCTAAGCACCCTGGAGAATGTTAGGGTCCAACCTAAAACTCTCATACTGGGCGACTTCAACTACACCTCCATTAACTGGGAAACCTACTCATGTACCAATACACTTGCCTGATGTTGCCTGGAATTCATCAATTCCAGTAACCTAGACCAACTCATTCTTACCCCCACTAGAGGTGGCAATATCCTTGACCTAGTCATTACTAACATGGGTGACCATTGCTCTACACCAATAGTCAATTCCTCCCTGGTTAGATCTGACCACAAAATAATCACCTTGGAAATCCACATTCCTCCCACCACCCTGCAAGGGAAACCACCATTAAAACCTTCTCCAAAGCTAACTTTGAGCTCCTAAAAACAGAGGTGGCTAAGTTCACAGCACCCATGCAAATGGAGAATAGTTTCATGACCATCGAGTCATACACCAATGGACTGTATGAACACGCACACAAATGGATGGATCTTGCCATACCCAATAGAACCAAGATGCTCTCCTCCAAAAAAGGAAGCCAATCTGGTGGTCCCCTGCCATAAATAAACTGTACAACAGAAGGAGGAAACCAATGCAGAATAAGTGGTAGACCCAAGACTGGAAAAAAAAAATATCAGCCTCAAAAGAAAGTTGATATCACTCATCAAATCCTCTAAAGCTAGCTATGAAAACAGAATTGCAGCAGATAGTAAAGACAACCACAAGGCCTTCTATACTTATCAAAAGAATCTCCACAGCAATACCCAGATGTGCTTTGAGCTACTGCACATTGGTGCCTCCTATACCGAGCCAACAGATATTGCCAATATACTGGCTGACAGATTCAGTGTCAACTTTAGCCCCCCCAAGGACCAGTCACAATGCCAGTATATTGCCAGGCACCCAGTATTACTGCTGCACAAGTTAAAACAGCACTGTCCAAGGTCAAGAATATAGCTTCTATGGGACCTGACAATATCCCTGGCTGTGCGCTACATGAGCTACATAATGAACTGGCACCTCACCTGTGTACCTGTGTGTCCTGTTCAATAATAGCCTCAACTTAGGCTTTGACCCTACCAAATGGCACACTGCTATGGTCATCCCTCTCCACAAAGGAGGAGGGGCTGCAGACCCTGAGAACTATTGCCCCATTAGCCTGATGATTCAGATATGCGAAGCTATGGAATGCATCATCGTGGACCTATAAAACATGGATATACGGAATCTCCAAACTCTGAATCCCACACAGTTTGGTTTCATGAAGGGTAGGTCATGCCTGCTCAATGTGGTTGACTTCTTTGAGTCAGTCACCATAGCTGTGGATGAAGGCAAGTTGGTTCATACAGCATACCTTGATCTGGCCAAGACCCTTGATACCATTCCCCACTCCGGAATCATAGACAAACACACTAAGATAGGCATCAACCCCTGTATCACTAGGTGAGTTGCAAACTGGCTCATGGGTCTATATTAGAACATCGACATTTCAGGACTTCGAATGTTCTAATATTGAACCGTATTCAGCGAACACTGAAAATAGCGAAGCTGCAGAAAACCAATTTTTTTTCCCAGGGAAAGAATTTGGTTGTCCATTTCTGTCACTTCATTATTTTCAGTGCTGCGGTAGAATGTTACGGGTTGCGTTCATGTAAGTATGCGATTGTGTGGATGTGAGGGTTAGGGTGGGTTAGGTGAGTTAGTGTTAAGGCGCGGGTCAGGTAAGTGTGAGATTGTGTGGATGTGAGGGTTAGGGTGGGGTAGGTGAGTTACGGTTAGGGTGTGGGTGAGGTGAGTGTGTGATAGTGACGGACCTTGGGGTTAGGGTTTTGGTTAAGGTAAGTGGATAGTTAGTGGTGTATGTACAGTTTAGTGTAGGGTTAGATGTAAGATTTTAGGTATATATGTGTGGATTGCTGTTTGTTTGGTGTGCTTGTGTTGTGTGTATGTGTTTCGGAACAGAGACTTTTTTCCCTAGGAAACAAATTCGCTGTTCTGAATGTTCAATGTTGTCGGTGTTCACTGAATTGGGTTCGATATTAGAACATTCGAAGTTCTGAAACTTCAATGTTCTAATATAGACTCTGGCTCACAGATAGAACCCACAGTGTAAAAGTAGCTGACTCCAACTCAAACTGCCAACTGGTCTAGAGTGGAGTCCCACAGGATTCTGTCCTGTGTCATCTCCTGTTGGTATATACTTTTCTGAAGTCCAGGCCAACACAAATGGATTCTGGCTGACAAAGTTCACTGACGATTGCAAGTTGGGAGTGATTATTAACTCCACAAGTGATGTTGACATCTTACAGGAAGGCCTCACTGAGACCAACGACTGGTGTCAGAACCATGGCCTTAAGCTCAATGTCAAAAATTGTGTCATCATCATCCCCTTTGGGAAAAACCCAATTCCCATGAATTACCACATTGAAGGTAGTCCACTGAACACAGAAAGTACACGTTGACAGCAACCTGTGTTTTGACCACCACAATGTCCCTCTGGTCAGAAAGTCCTTCTATGTGCCACATGTCATTACTAAAGGTTTTGCATCCAGGAAGAGGTCATTGTCTACCTCTACTCTTCTCTCATTAGGCCAACCATCAAGTACAATGTCCCATTTGGCATGTACCTCACTAGACACCTGTAACAACTGTAGAGACCACAAAAGTACCTCACAAAGAGGATCCTAGGCCTTAAACACTTGTTGTATATGGACAGACTCAAAAAACTCTAACTGTTCTCAGTCCATATCACCTACTTAGAGGCGATCACTGCCTGACATGCAAAGCCATGTCTGACCCAGCTCTGTTAGAAATGCTGCATCTAAAGAAATTTTAATCCCTCCACACCACAGGCTCCAGACACCTCTACCTCATTACCACAATCAATAGAACATATTGGAGGGACAGGTTCATAACCAAGAGACTGCCCGTGCTATGGAATAGACTTCCCATACATGTCAAGCAGAGCACCTCAGTGGCCCTCTTCAAGGGAAATCTTGATGAGTGGATGGGAAATAGGAAATTCACCCCAGGGATCACTCCAGTGGCTCTCCTCAACAGAGGCTTTGGGAACTAAGGTTGGGTGGCACGATGCCAGCGTAATCCTATGGGCTAGGCTTGTAAAGGCTCCAGGGCCACAGATCTCTTATAATGCCTTCTGTGTTCAGTGGACTACCATTAATGTGGTAATTTATGGGAACTGAGTTTTTCCCAATGGGGATGGCGACACATATTTGGCCATTGAGCTTCAGGCCATCGTTCTGACAGAATACATTGGTCACAGTGAGGCTTTTCTGTTGGATGTCAACATCACTTGGGTAGTTAATAATATCTCCCAACATGCAATCATCTGCAAACTTTGTCAACCAGAGTACTTCTGAGATGGCCTGGACTTAAGAGAAGTAGATACCAGAAAGGACCCAGGACAGAACACTGTGGGACCCCACTTGTGACTGGTTGGGAGTCTGACTTGGAGTCAGATACTTTCACACCGTGGGTTCTATCTGTGAGCCAGTTTGCAACCCACCTAGTGATATAGGGGTTGATGCCTACCTTAGTGGGCTTTCTATGATTCCAGAGTGGGGAATGTTATCAAAGGCCTTGGCCAGATCAAGGTAGGATGTATGACCACCTTGACATCATCCACAGCTCTGGTGACTGACTCAAAGAAGTTGACCAGGTTGAGCAGGCATGATCTACCCACCACAAAACCAAATTGTGTTGGATCCAGAGTTTGGGGATTCCCTATATTCTTGTTTATTAGGCCCATGATGTGTTCCATAGCTTTGCATATCAAACTCATCAGGTTAATGGGGTGACAGTTCCCAAGGTCTGTAGTCGCTCCTCCTTTGTGGAGAGGGATGACTGTAGCAGTGCGCCATTTGGTGGGGACAATGCCTGAGATGAGGCTGTGATTGAACAGGGCACACAGGTGTGGTGCCAGGTCACTCTGTAGTTCAGGAAGAACACAGCCAGGGATATTGCCAGGCCCCATAGAAGATGTATTCCTGGCCTTGGACAGTGCTGTTTTAACCTGTGCAGCAGTAATACTGGGTGTCTGACAATCTGCTGGTATTGCGATTGGTCCTTTGGTGGGGGAGAGAAGGGTAAGGTTGGCACTGAATTTGTCGGACAGTATATTGGCAATATCTGTTGGCTCGGTATAGGAGGTACAATTATGTAGTAGCTTAGAGCACATCTGGGTATTGGCGTGGAGATTATCTACATAACTATAGAAGGCCTTGTGTTTGTCTTTACTATCTGCTGCAATTCTGTTTTCATAGATAGCTTTAGAGAATTTGATGAGTGATCTCAACCTTTTGTTGAGGCCGATAAGGGAGTTGTTCCATTCTTGGGACTTCACCTTATTCCACATCAGTTTATTTGTTCTGTTGTTGAGTTTGTGTATGGCAAGGGACCACCAGATTGGTGTCCTGTTTTGGAGAACAGCATCTTGGTTCTATTGAGTATGGTAAGATCCATGCATATGTGTATGTGTTTGTACAGTGCATTGGTGTATGATTTGGTGGTCATGCAACTATTCTCCATTTGCATGGGTGCCGTGAACTTAGCCACCTCTGTTTTAAAAAGCACAAGGTTAGCTTTGCAGAAGTTTGTCATGGTGGTTACCTTTTCAGGGGGGTGGGATGTGGATTCCCAAGGTGATTAGTTTGTGGTTGGATCTAAATAGGGAAGATTTGACTATTGGTGTAGTGCAACAGTTGCCCATGTTAGTAATGACCAGGTCAAGGATGTTGCCACCTGTAGTTCGAGTATGAATGAGCTTGTCCAAGGTATTGCAATTAATGAATTCCAGGAAACATTGGGCAAGTGTATTGGTACATGAGTAGCTTTCCTAATTAATGGGTAGTTGTAGTCACCCAGTATGAGAATATTAGGTTGGACCCTAATATTCTCCTGGGTGCTTTGGAACAAGGAGTGTGAGTCTTGGGACATGGTCGAGGACCTATAGCAGGCTATGACCTGAATCACTGTATTACCTAATGTTAACTGCACCTAAAGTGTCTCTGATGCATTATGTTGGGCTACCAGTGTAGAGGTATGTCCATCCTTTATGAGTATGGAAACACCACTGCCTTCGGAGCTTTGGTCCAAGTTCTTGGGCCGAAATGTGTGGAATGAGGTATAGCCTTGTTGTGCAGAGGTGCTTTCCACTGCTTTGGACCAGGTCTCTGTTACAGCACTAATGTCAATGTTTGCCATTTTATGGAGTGCTTCGAGTGAGTGCATTTTGAGAGTTACACTTCTAGCATGACCTTCACATTGCAGTTGTTTGTAGCTGTTATGGTGGTAATTTGGTCTTTGGTACTCAGCCTAAACAAGGCACTATAGGGGTGAAAAAAGCCTTGGCCATTATGCAGAAGGCCAGGGGTGACAGATGCAGGCCATCCCTGCCAAAGTATCAAGGTCTGTCAATCATGTCATCCCAGGCAGGCAGACAGAAACTGGACCCCTTTGGAATGACACAATAAGCATAGCCAGTTGTTGAAACAAATAATTTTCTACTTGTACTGTGGTATCATTCTGGGTGATGGTAGGATGCTGCTCAGGGCTAGGGTCATACCCAGCTGGGATACATAATCCGAGGGCACCTCCATGTCTCTCTTCATGTAGTTCAGGGAGGGGCATCTCAGGTCATTCACACCCACATGTATAATGATAGAGTCATATTTGTACCTGTTGTTGAGGGATCTGATTGTGTGCATTATGTGGCCGATCCTGGCACCTGAAAGCAGCTGACTGTTACTTTTTTATTCAACCTAGTGAGTGGGACATCAGTGTGCCTCACTTTTGAGTCACCTATGACTAGTGTGTTGTGCATGCTGTTTTGCCTTAGGGCCTTTGGTTGAATGGCACACTGCTTAGGAGAGTTATGTGCATCGTGGTTGGCGTGTTGTTGGTCAACTGTGTTTCTCCCTTGGAGGCCTCTGCTGTTTGGGTAGATTTGTAATGAGAACCTCCACAAAGGTGGGTGTGTGATGTGTGTTGTTATATGCAGGAAGTGCTGGTGTGTGTGTTTTGGAGGGTTATGTGTTCCATGTGGTATGGTGCATGTGCAGCTCTTCTGGTCTTGGCTGGACAGTGTGTGGCTTTCAATTTGCATATATAAGTGCATCTCTTGCAAGTCTGGGTGAGTGCTACAGTAATAAACTAGCAATAGTGCAGGAGAGGAGAGGAGAGAACTAGCAGATGTAAGATAATTAAAGAACAGACCTTTTGGCATCGCTCAGAGGCTTGCAAACAGGCTCACTTACAGCAAAGGTCTATGTGGACTAGACTAGTTAAAGGAAAGGCAGGAAACAAGCGTAGACCTTTTATTTTATTCTATTATTTAGGCAAACTATATGTTGTCTGCATCTCTTAACAATGCCCATGTATGTGATATTGTTGCCTAATTGACCACAGTGAGTGTAGTGACACACATATCAGTAACATGCAGCATACCTGCCTGAAACATCATGCTGATACATCTGCTACACTATCGCTTGTCTAGGCCTGTAGGAGCAATACATGACTCCACATCCTATGTGTGGTGGGTCATCTCAGCATCCATGTAGACATTCAGAACACTGCATTTTGTAGGAGGTAGTGTGTTATGTCCCATGCTTATAATCTATGTGCAACATGTAATTTGTATGTAGTAGTACAGTACATAATGGTGGAAATGTAGGTTTACTAATCTGTGTATTGTCAACTGTGTTGATGATACTGTGTGCACATAACATGTGCCAGTCCTTACTGTGTGTATGCTAAGGATATACCATTTTATCTCACTGTTCCACCTGGTGGACTCAGGGATACATACCACAGACCTGTCATACATAGTATCATGAATGCCCTCATCAACTGCATCAGGGTTGAGTGCATGTGAAAGACATGGCTGGGCCAACAGGTGTTGACAGGTGAATATGTTGCAGTTAATGTAATGGCTACACTTGTGAGGGGCCTGCTGACAGTACTGCAGTAACCTGTTCTGTATGTATGAGCCTGGGGTAGTACACAACACTCACCTGACATGTCTGAGGGCTACCTGTCTGTGACAAGGGGTATGTATGCAAGGTGACACTGTCCGACAACAGTGTCAGTCACACACTGTGGCATGCATGCACACCTGGTACATGTACATATGAAGATGTACCTTGCCGATGACATGGTTAGTGTATTCCCAGTCTGACATACTCCCTCTTGGGAATGTCTGCAGGCACGCAGACACTTGGGACACAAACAGAATACATCATGTCAGACTACATTCAGTCAGTGGTACTAACAGCAATAACAGATCCTGGATAATAAGGTACATATACCTGTATGTATACCCATAAGAAATGCAAGCAGACAGCATCTTACATAGGATTACATACCTTCACTGTACAATATTCACCCTGTGCATTAGACCCATATTAGCATGTCCCTGCATCAATGGTGTGGATGACAGGGATGTGGCACAGGCACCATCATGTGCACAGAGTGCTGTGTAGGCTTGCCAGAGGCCTAAGCTGGGTCATACAGCTGACACCATGTATGCGTGTTTGGAGGGGTATCCAATAGATGGGCTGTGCAGAGATGCTGTGTGTGTCTGGAGGTGACCTGCATGTGATACAGATATGTGTGTGTATATATGCACACAGTGATGCCATGTTTCAGCCCTGTACAGGAGTATGCTGGACAACTATGGATCATACATGGCAGGGTGTCCTGGTCACCATCTATGGACACAGACATGGGAACTGGTCCTGCCAGGGGTATCACTGGCACCACCACACCCAAGTCTAGATGCAGTACTCCTTCCTGATGGTGACAGCTGTCCACTGGATCTGTGTCCCTGACAGGACTGGACAGGACCATGTGGCCATGGCCTGCTCCAGTGTGATGTGGATGTCAACCCCCCACTTCGGTAGTGCTGGTGTCACTGCCCCTAAGGGAGTGGGAAGGTGCATGGCCCCATATACTCTCAGCTGTTGTTGGTGATGACCTACATCCATGTGGCCAATGCTCATCTCCCACCACATGATCTAGCACAAACATGCCACGGTCGGGGATTGCCAAGGTCTCACCCCACCATCTATTAATGACTTCAGTATTTTGACATGTGGACCAACAAGGTCATGTATGTCAGCAAGTACATCAGGCAGAGTTGCATCCACCACCCTGAGTATTTGTGTGTTGTGGCATTCATTATGTGCGTGTGCATCCATGACAGCCTGAAACATATGTCTGGTGACTCCTTCTGTGGCACTTGCAACAGTGGCCTGACAAACTGCATTCTTTCTGCAAGCACCCCTGTCCATCTGCCTGTTTGGGATCTTGTCTACACTCTGGCTATGGCCAGTGTCTACACTAACACATGCCATAGTCACCACACTAGCCTGTTCAATGCCACCACCTTCCAACTGTCCATCATCTGTGGCCACTGGTGATGGGGTATGTGTGGGCATTGTCACTGTGTGCAGCGATGGTGTGCACAAGAGTTGGATGCCAACTAATAGCAGAGATTCAGTCCCTGACAACCCCACCTGTACCTCACTATTCCTATCATCATTGTCAGAGTATGCAGAGATAATGACATCATTTTCAAAAAGGGGGGCCCAAACCCCATCACCACCTGTGAGGGGAAGACAACATATTTACATTAATACCTGCACTTTGATGTTGGCTGATATACACACACACATGCACACATGCGCACACACACACGCACACACACACACATGCACACACACACACACACACTCTTACAGGTGAAATGGCACAAATCTGTTACACAGACCATGCATTGCCCACATGGTGACATGCATGACACACAGCCCTCAACATCATAAATTGCAGCCAGTTTTATTACATGTAACTGACAATATAGAGCTCTGGGATATGTGATTAGTGTTATAATGTGATGGCCGTTCCCCAGCACAGACTGCACCCATGTACACATCATTGCTGTTCACCTGTATAGCATAGTGGCAAGTACACCAGAACATACCTCACAACTGTACATATCCTCACAGGATGTGTACAGGTCTGACTCATATGTTTGATCTATTTATCATAACCCATGTGTTTCTCTGTTATATAAGTGGGGTGATCGAAAAGAAAACTGCAAGGATACACCACGAGAAGTGAGGATAAAAACTCTGACTTTATTCCAAACGATACATAAGATAAAATGAAGATCTCCCCAGAGGGAGATCAACAAGCCGAGGCCCCAGGAAACGAAAATACTCACAGGACAGGTACGGGCAACAGAAAAAAGCGCTGAACTGACTGATTTGGTGTTTAATTATTCTAATCATATTCTATCTGACTCTGATTTGTCATTATTGAATAGAGGGCTAAACTTCATTCCCTCACAACCAAGTATACAAGCAGAAACTTTTATTGATTTAAGGTTATTTGCCAGGAGGATTGCCATAAGAACGTTTTTTGCAAACAAGAAACTTTTGCATGCTAGTGATAATAATGTCATGGCATATGAGTTTAAACGAAAAAGTACTTTCTCTCCTCAGCTACCACCCATGGTAGAATGTTTTGTTAAATCTTGTGAAACGGATTTATATAAGTTTTATTCATCCAAGCATGTTACTAACAAATTTTGCAATTTAGATAAAAGTGAATTCAATTCACTCAAAGAATTACGGAACAACAAAGATATTATAATCACCTCGGCTGACAAGGGAGGGGGTGTTGTATTGTTGAACAGAGCTGAATACATCAGTACTATTGAAACCTCTCTTAGTTCTACTGCTACCTATAGAGAACTGAATACAGAGCAGGTTGTGAACATAATTAATAACATAAGTGACAATTTGTATGATTTACTTATGTGTCGCCAAATCAACAGTGAAATGTATGAGTTTTTACATATAGAAGAACCTCTCATACCCATGTTAAAGGGCCTACCCAAAATACACAAGGACATTAGCCCCATACCAATGCGACCTATCGTCTCTGGTCGATATTGGGCCACTTACAATCTGTCAACATTTTTAGAAAAAATGTTGAGACCTATTGTTGATAGGGTTGATACCATTCTGAAAGATACACAACATCTCTTGAAAGACATAGAATTGTTCCAACAAGATAGAACAGGTCTAGACAAGCCAATATTGGTTACTTTGGATGTTTGCAACCTGTTCACTTGCATACCCAATGTATATGGGTTGCAAGCCATTCGAGAACTAATGGTTAAAGAAAGTGGGTTCTCCGCAGACAGACAAATTCTGATTAGTCAATTGTTAGATATTGTGTTGCACAACAATGTATTTATTTTTAATCATAAGTATTATTTACAGACATGGGGTGTCGCCATGGGCACCCCATGCGCAAATTCCTATGCCAACTTAGTTCTATATTTTTGGGAAAAAACATACCTATTTGATAATGCTTGGATGAGAAAAATATGTTTCTACAGAAGATTTGTTGACGATGTGGTGTTATTTTGGGGGGGGACAATAGAGGAATTGCAGGAATTTGTCCTCTACTTAGAATCGACCACAGAATTTCTTAAATTTACCTTAGAACATTCCAGAATAAGTATCAATTTCTTAGACGTGAGTTTATATTTCAACAAAGAAGGTGCCTTAACGTCTAAACTCTTTAGAAAGAGATGCTGGAAAAACAGCATCTTAGAACAGAGTAGTATGCACCCAAGGCATACTTTTACAGGGATAGTGAAGGGCCAATTCTCTAGACTGATTAAGATCTGTCAAGATCCTTTGATACTCAAGGAAGAAGCAGACAATATGGAACATATTTTTTCAGAAAGAGGTTATAATTTGAACTTAGTAAAGGGAATAAGAGAGAGTATTATACACTCATCTCCAGTAACAAACACCAATAACCCAATCCTGGATGATAAAATAGTGAAGAGACAGGACATTAGACATAAGGTTCCCAAATATACAATGGAACATAAAAGTTGGGGATACAATAATGACAAGATTGCTTACTGTATGAAGTACTCAAATGACAATGCTGATATTAGAAAAATTATAACTAAACATTGGAACATATTAACCATATCAGAAGATCTCAGAACTCTAGTGGGCCATAAACCTGTATTTGCTTTTAGGACTTGTGACAATCTGAAGGATATATTCTCGAAGGACCCAAGTAATAATATGGGATACAGTAATCATGCAATATTAGGTACTTTTCCTTGTAGGAATTGTAACGTGCAAGTTTATCACTACTATACAATGTTATAGACACCCAGAAGGTTTCTTTGAGTTTAAACCAAGAAGCTATAATGATTGTAATAGTACAAATCTGATCTATATGGCAAACTGTACATCCTGCCAAGCCTTTTATATTGGGCTTACTAAAAGAAAACTAAAAGAACGTGTCTATAATCATATTTACGATATCCGCAAGAACAACAAACTAAATGCCCTGGCCAGACACATTAATTTAAATCCAACCCATGAATTCAAGTTTAGGGTTTTGCAAGTATTGAAAATGAATATCAGAATGGGGGACAATATCAATGACTTAGCAAAATTAGAACTTGACTGGATCCTTAGATCTGGGGCACATAGGGAACCAGGAATTAATAATTACATCTCCCTAAAACCTATCTTGGAACAGAGATAGTGTTTTTAGGTTGATTTTGGTAGATGGTAACTACAGGAAATCTGTTTCAGTTTTTAGCCTTCAATCATTAACTTGTCATGAGACATTAAAGATCCCCAGAACATCGCAGCAATTTTCGTATTTATTATGATCATTTAAGGGACTCATAAAACGGTCAATTACAACATCATCTCTATGGATCTTACACCATTTTTTATTGCTAGAATGTGATTACCAGATTGATCCATCGTGTCTTATATACTTATACATATTCAATCATGTAATAAGTAAGATTGAAAGTTCAGGTAGAAGGGGGCATGGAATATTCTAGACAGGATTAGGTGACAATATTATTTATATTCTTCACATAGCAGTTTGTTTCTTTATATGGCATTTGAAATAGGAACAATATATTTAGTTTTCATTGGGACATAAATTACATGTCCTAGCTTTATAATAGGCAATATGTCATTAGCTGATTTGGTATGGTTTGCCATATGAATACAGACTTTAATATTGATATTATCTGGATATGTATATCTTTATATCTTATATTTTTGTGATTGCATTGTGATATTACGAGGTGTCATGCTGTTATGCTTTGCTCTGTTTGAATCAATGGTGATACTTGCCAGAAATGTTCTGAATGTTATATATTGTCCTCTGAATATTATTTTTATTTTTGACAGTTAATTAATGCATTTTAACATAATTTATGTGATCAATTTGCAATAGCCCAATAAGGAATGTTGGAATATTATGGTTTATTACTCACAAGAGAGATTAGCGGTTCTTAAAATAAAATAAATAAAATAAAAAATGAAATTTAAGAATTAGATTTAAAGTAACTACATATACTTTTACATTTAATAAATAGTTTTATTTATTAGTGATTTAGAAATATGGATTATTTATAGTTGATTCATCATTGGGACCACTACATATATATTTTTTATATGTATTTTTATATATTTTTCACATATTCATATGTTTTTTATACATTTCATTTTTTATATATTTTTACATCATGTTTAAATGTATTAGAAGCGTGCTGACATAATTAAAACACAGTTTTCATGTTTTTGCTTTATGACAGCAAGATTTTATAAGAAGACTGCGTCAGCAGTATGCTATGAGCACTAACATTTTCTGTATACTGCTACGGCATACTTAGATTGACATTTTATATATTGGTGTATAGTAAATTAGTTTAAGGTTTTATGTTTTGAAATCAAGGTTGCTTTTGATAAGCGTGGCTTAAGGCTAGAAATAAAAATAATTATAACCATTTTACAGAACATATAACAGATAGCTTTATTGGGATTTTGAATTTCGTAAGCTACGTTTACATCTCCTTTCAGAAGAACTTCGCTACATTAACAGCTGATGTTGTATATGAATTACAGATTCGGATCGTTCCCTTATATTTTTGGTTTATCTATGGGAGCGAACAAACATCCATCAAGTCAGCTTTTAGTTGAAAATAATGAATTGAAGATATATAGTGAATATCATGTTATATATTGTTTCTTTTCAGCTTTGTATCATGACTGGGCTATTAACAAATTGATGAATTAAGTATTAATTCAATTAGTTTAATTGGTGGTTGTTTTCTATTGGTCATCATTTACTATATAAGTAGCGTTTTATTAATGTTTAAATAGATCTGATGAAGCGTGCATAGTGCACGTGAAAGCGCTTATCTTCATTTTATCTTATGTATCGTTTGGAATAAAGTCAGAGTTTTTATCCTCACTTCTCGTGGTGTATCCTTGCAGTTTTCTTTTTGATTGTTATGCTATTTTGGTTTTGCTGAAGGATACTTTGGAAATATAGCGATATTGTTTTTCACATAAGTGGGGTGATCTGAGGAGTGACATCACTGATTAATGACATGCATGTGAGTGTCAGATCTCCAAACAAACAGTGAATGTATGGTCACACAATTCCTGTTACACCACCAGCCTTGTAAGCTTACAGTGGATATAAGTGCACACAACCCTGTTAACATGCAATGTTCTTGTAATATACAAGATAAGACCACAATAATGCATTCAAAAATGTCACCCACCTTCCATGTGACATATGATCTGTGCAATCCAATTGATAAACAAACACATGTTTTACGTGTAAACTATAATGACTGCAATATGTACAATATGGTGATTGCATAAGTATGCACACTTTTAAAATGATAAGTTGTTGAAGCAGCTTGTAAGTGGCTTACAGCATTCACTCTTCTTGTGAAGGTGTCGATCAGCATGGCACATCCTGACTTGGCATTATTTGGCAACTCTTCCATACAAAGGTCACCCAACTCTGTCAGATTGCAAGGGCAGCTCATGTGCACAGCCCTCATCAGGTCACACTGGGGTTTTCTATCTGGTGTAGGTCTGGGCTCTGGCTGGGCCAGTCCATAACCAAGTCTGTGTTCAGGTGGAGCCATACTTAGGTAGCTTTGGATGTATGCTTCAGTTCTTTGTCATGTTGAAGGCTGACACACCTCCTCATCCTCAACATTCTTGCAGACAGCTGATGGATTTTGGGCAGAAGTGAGTGCTATTAAGAAATGTTCAGAATTCCTACCACCATGACTACAGGCCCATTTCTGTCTGTCGAACAGCAGCTCCACAGCAGGCCACTGCCACCAGTGTCATTCACCATGGGGATGTTGGTTTTCAGGTTATGAGAGGTGTAGCTTGTGCACCACACATACCTGTTGGTATTGTGGCTGTGAGGTCGATCCCTAGTCTCATTACACCATAACAAATTTTTACACTTGCCTTTGAGAGATGTGATGTGCTGTACTGCAATTTGTATCCACCCCTGGATGTTTTTGGTGTGTGGGAATGCTTCCATCTTCTGACCATACCCCATAGGCCAGACGTATGCAGAATACGGGAGTGTTCTGTCAGGTAGTACAGAACACCGGTACTAGTAAGAGGTTCCTACATCTCCCTCAGTGTTGCTGTATGTCCCCTGGCAACTTCCCCGACCAGGTCTTGACAAGTGTTGTCATCATTTTTGGAAGGACATCAGGTTCTATTCGACAACACTGTTGTCCCATATTCAATCCACCTTTTGACAACTGTCTCCACCTTATTCCATGGTGTATGCAATGCTGTGGTAATGTTGTTGTACCCTACTCTTGACTGATACCTTTCAAATATGAGATCCTTTTGCTGCTTTGTGCGCTGTCTGCAAGCCATAGCTACTGCTGTTGCAGGCAACTGAGCAAATGTCATGATTATCCCACTTGGACAGCAGACTGTTATTTGGTGTTAGTCATAGTGCCTTTATTTGAAGGCTGGTGTGTACTCAAACAGACTATATGCTGTCAGTAAATCACAAGCTGCTGCAATAACATATTATTTGAAGGGTGTGCACACATATGCATCCAGCTTATTGGGAGGTTTGCATGCTCCATATTTGGTGGCCAACAGATTGATTGATTGTAGAGGGAACTGTTCATGTCATAGGTCACATTACAGTTGGGAAAAGATGAGGACTGACATATTATGGTCTCAGTTTGTATATACATCACAAACACCTGGCATCTTAACAGGGGTGTATACACTTTATATCAAATATATGACAGTAATGTTTCACACATGTCCCTATCTTAGGCCATTTGTCCACCCATTTTGTTGCTCTCGGTCCAGAAGTCTTGCACTGACAGGCTGTGAGTTATGCTACAGGGATGATACATTCTCATCAGATATGCCCCTGTGGTGACGACTGTGATGCAACGCAGTTGACTCCAACACAAGTGAACATGCACATAATGCAATATGGCTATGAGTGACAGTTGTGTGCATGGTACATTGCATGGCCTTCACATGCCTGAGGTATTGACAAACCACAACAGTGCAATTGCATATTCACCAGCTGCAGGCTGCTGTCCAACATGCAGACTGGGTGGACCTAGGTAGTTGTGTGAGGGGAGTATGGTCAGCAGACCCATATGTGACACTGGTACAGGATGGATGCAGCATGTCTACACATTTACAGTACAACCCCCAATACTACACAATTTGCTGTTCTTCACCATAGATGTGGACGTATGTGGATTAGAAAACACCACAACTGCAATCTGACCTGACACATGCACATAGATACTCTGCAATTACAAGTATGTCTGGTACACTAGTCTAGTAATCTACACTCTGGCCTTACCTGCACAGTCCTTGTCCACTGTCTGGGTGACAACCATCTCCAGTATGTGGAGGGTCTGTACTCTGATGTTGTACTGGGATGGGTACCCCAAGGTACCCGTAGAGCTCCCTGGTGGGTGTCAGTGGGACTGCAAGGCCAGGCCCACACCTGTGGCTGTACGGTCTCTGGCCACTGCAGCAGCTCTTTGTCAGGCATGTTATATGAAGTCACTTTCACGATGCCAGACCTGCTCGTATGTACATGCATGTGGGCCGACATTGTTTACCCTGTGGACAAGGTCGTCCCACAGACCAGTCCTCTCCTGCAGATGTTGCTGGCTCCAGTGAAACATTATGGCATGGTTGTGTAGCATGGCTTCTCTAATTATATTTGTCTCAGCCACTGAGAAATTTGACCTTTGCTGATGCGATATTGCACCTATGAGACATAACAAGGGAGACAAATCACAGGACCTCATACATTTGGCAAACATATGTACAGAACCTGCACATCTACATTGAATACCAGTATCCACTACTCATAACCACACCATACCCGTGTACCATATCAGCTCTGTATCTGATTGCATTCCACTGCTGGCCTTGAGGTGTCATATTCCCCCCAATGAGGACTACTTAATTTCCTACTCCTGTACTCCTCATTCATGTCTGTGTCGAGGGATGATATTGGCCATCTTTCATGCAGATGTGGTGTGGATGGTGCCAAGGCTTAGTGTGACTACTGTGTGTAATGGAGCTGGGAGCACATGCCTGAGTTCATGCAAGATGCAGACATGGATGTTATCAGGTGCCATAGATACTTACGTTTGTTGCCTTTCAGTAGGCAATATGTACCTGCTCAATGATGATGAGTGGAGGGTTGTGGGGGCTGTGCATATCCAGTTATAGTGCTGCTGAACCAGGGGGTGATGTTTGCCCTAAACCTATCTGCAGCAGGTTGCCTATGGCTATGTTGTGTGTGTATGTGGTCTGCTTGGCCACCATTACAGGGTGGGCTGGTTTGTGACCTCAGGGATTGCAGACATATGTAAAGATGGCCTTGTGATTGGGCTTGGTGGATGAGTCCAATTTGTACTCATAGTTAGCCTTACAGTACTCTACCTGTGACCTTATATGCTTGATCAGACAAAGGCTGACTTGATGCCAGGTTGGTGCATTTTCCTGATTTGGTCTGTACAGCCAATCCAGGGACCAAGTCTGTGATTTATGTATTGCTGCTGTCCACCACAAGCATTCAGCCTACCTTGAGGGGGTTGATGTTGTCCTGTCGGGTATTGCTGAGGCCATAAAGCTATGTAGGTGACAAAATAGTATTGTGTTGTGGGCCTGGACACAGCTGCTAGTTCCAACATATGGGATACCCTTCATGTGGGCCTTGACCAGTTCCCTTGCCTGTGCGGGGGACATTAAGGAAGTGTGGGAGCTACAGCTTCACAGACAGTAGGTGGAAATACCTCACAGGACAGGACATGTGGAGACAGCCCAACAACATGGGGGACAAGGCTCTAGAATTTAGTACAGATTGTATGTCATTACTGCTGTTATACACATGGGGGGTTACTACATTGACAGGGTTTGTCTGGACATGCATTTACTGGGTGACGTGACATCTGACAGTGATATGCTTCTGACATACCTCTCAACTGGCATGTTGTCCACAGACTGGCTAGATGTTTGCCTATTATGCTTGGTCTGTTCCTCAAACAACATCTGTTTTTGTGGGGTTGGTAGGATAATGTGAGGATTATAGTCAGTAAGTGTTGTAATCCATTAGTGTTCCAGACATCATATCCTTCAGGGATGTGATGTTACAACAATACGTGTAACAGCAGCTACTGTTTCAGTTTGTAACACCATTATGTGTGATATGTCCCTCTTTCCAGCCACCTGCCCCAAAAGTATGCCA
Organism: Protopterus annectens; assembly: GCF_019279795.1. NCBI lineage: Eukaryota > Metazoa > Chordata > Ceratodontiformes > Protopteridae > Protopterus > Protopterus annectens. The sequence continues at coordinate 281,549,188 of NC_056744.1, forward strand.
TGCATTGTCCACATGTCTTGCACTATGAGGTGCAGAGGTATGGTATATCAATAATTACCAACTGCACTCCAGTTATCATGCCAATGACTTGGCAGACTCCTGGCCATGGTATGCAGCGGTGGCCAGGGTTGTGGGTTCAAACACTGGTAATTTTGTGGAAATCTGGACATATGACAGTTATGTCTCTCTGGCCATTGTGAACAGACTGCCAAGATTGTGTAGCAGTGTTGTGTGCATATGTTTGTTGGCTGGGTAGGGAGAGTAGCAGCTGTGAGTGCCATACATTCTTTACTTATGTGTCTCTGCATGCTGCTACAGCTGCTGGTAGTCTCTCAGGTCCATATGCTTGGAGGGGCTGATTGCAAAATGTCATGTAACACCTTAGGATTCCCAAGTACACTGTGAATTGGGGCGGTATATGTAGGGGTAATGTGTGAGTGGTAAACGGTATGCGGTTGCTCACACAGTATTATATGTTCATATTCTGTTTGCTTACTGGTATGTCACTGTGACTGTGGTGCACTTATTTGGGGGTATGCACTTTCTCACCAGTGTCTGTTTTCCACTAGTGTTACATCCCTATAGTGCCTGATATATTTGCTAATGCATGTGTACAGACCCAGAGCTAGACCTGAGTAGTGTTATGTCGGTCTGATTGTAGTCTGGACATTGCTCGGTAGCTCAGTGTAGTTTCCCTAATGTTGTGTTATGTCCACATATTCATAGGATGTCCAGTTGTGTGGCCAATATCTTTGTTCTGGTTCCCATAACTGTTATGTATGCATGACACATCAATGGGATGATGTGGGGGCTGAGGTCAGTAACTAATGAGAAGCAATTTAGTCCTGGAATTGTGATATTTCTGTTGATATGTGTTAGGACATACACTGTTACTACATGAACGTTCTCATAGGTTCATGTGTTCATAGGTTGGTACTAGGCTATCGGCCCTAGGGCATATACAAGCCTAGACATGACAATTCCCTGGCTATTTCTTCCCACACTATTTACTTCCCTGGACCCCTGTCTAGCAGGGTGACTGACGTGATCCCCAGGGTGAATTTCCTTTCTCACATCCAATTGTCAAGGTTCCTTCTGAAGAAGGCCAAAGAGGTGCTCTGCTTGACATATATGAGCAGTCTATTCCAGAGATTGGGGAGTCTCTGGGTCAGGAGCCCATCCCTCCAGCATGTTTTGTTTATTGTGATGATAAGGTTTTGATCCCTGGAACATGTGTCTCTGAGGGATTGGGATTTTTTTAAGAGTAGCATGTCCAACAGCTCTGGGTTTGACATAGCCTTGTATGTTAAGCAGAGATCGCCTCTGAGTAGATGATATGCAACAGAGTACAGCTGGAGATTTTTAAGGTGGTCAGTGTAGGGCATCTGCTTTAGGCCTGTGATTCTTTTAGTGAGGTATTTCTGTGGCCTTTGCAGTTGCTGCAGATGTCTTGAGAGGTACATACCAAATGGGGTGTTGTATTCTATAATGGGTCTAATGAGGGATGAGTACAGTGAGACAATGACCTCATTTTTTCTGGATGAAAAGCCCTTAGTGATGAGGTGTGCCGCATAGAAGGATTTCCTGAATGTTTTGGTGATGTGGTTCTCGAAGGTGAAACCACTGTCCACCTGTGTCCCTAAGTCTCTTATCACAATTTTGGTGTTTAGAGTACTGCCACCTATGTGGTAATTCACAGGTACATGTTTTTTCCCAAAGGGGATAACTATACATTTCTTGGCATTGAGCTTGAGCCCATGGCTCTGGCACCAAGCATCTGCTTCTGAAAGGCCCTTCTGTAGAGTATCCGCATCATTTGGGTATTCAATAATTGCTCCCAGTTTGCAGTCATCTGCGAACTGTGTTAGCTAGAGTCCCTTAGTGTTGGCCTGTACTTCAGAGAAGTAGATGCCAAACAAGAGCGGTCCCAGGACTGAACCCTGAGGTACTCCACTTGTCAGTTGTCTGGAGCTGGATTTGGAGTCAGCTACTTTTACAGTGTGAGTTCTGTCAGTAAGCCAATTGGCAACCTATCGAGTGACGAAGGGATTAATGCCCAGCTTAGTAAGTCTATCTATGATTCCAGAGTGGGGATGGTATCAAAGGCCTTGGCAAGGTCCAAATAGGCTGTGTGGACCACCTTACCCTCATCCACAGCTCTGGAGACTGATTTGAAGAAGTCAATCTGGTTCAAAAGACAAGATTGGCCCTTCACGAACCCAAACTGGGTGGGGTCCAGTGTTTGAAGGTTGCCAATGTCTTTGTTTATAAGTTCCGTGATAATACATTCCATGGCCTTGCAGATCAGGCTCGTCAGACTGATCGGGCGGTAGTTCCCGGGATTCAAGGTGGATCCCCCCCTTGTGGAGTGGGATAACTGTAGCTGTGTGCCACTCAGTGGGCACAAAGCCTAAGGTGAGACTATGATTAAACATGACACATAGGTGAGGTGCCAGTTCATTTTTTAGTTCATGTAGTACACAGCCCGGGATGTCATCTGGTCCCATGGATGCTGTATTCGTAGCTTTGGAGGGTGCATTTTTTCACCTGGGTTTGACATGGCCTTGTATGTTAAGCATATTACCGGAATTTGGCAATCTTCTGGTACTGAGATGGGCTGTTTAGGGGGTGAGAGGAGGGTGAAGTTGGCACTGAATTGATCTGCCAGGATATTGGCAATATCCTTGGGATCAATACATTTGATGCCATTCTGTTGTAGCTCAGAGCAGATCTGAGCATTGCCATTTAGATTCTTGACATAGTTATAGAATCCCTTGTGGTTGTCTTTGGAATCTTTGGCAATTTTATTTTCGTAACTAGCTTTGGAGGAATTTATGTGGGATATCAGCTTCTTACTGAGGCTGGTAAGGGAGTTTTTTGCATCCTGGGATATTCCTCTCTTCTGCAACAGTTTCTTTCTTTTGTTGTAAAGTTTGTTTATGGCAGGGGACCACCAGACTGGCTTCCTTTTTTTGGAGGAGAGCATCTTGGTTCTATTTGGGATGGCATGATTCATGCATGAGTGGATGTGCTAGTAGAGTGCCTTAGTGTAGGATTCAGCAGTCAAACTTTCAGTTCCCATCTGCATGGGTGTCATGAAGTTTGTCACTTCTGACTTGAGTAGCATGAAGTTGGCTTTGGAGAAGTTTTGTTATGGAGGTTTCCTTACTGGGGAGTGAGGGTGGGATGTGGATGTTAAGGCTGATTATCTTATGGTCAGACCTGACCAACTAGGGGGTGACCATAGGTGTAGAGCATTGATTTCCCATGTTGGCAATAACCAGGTCTAGGATATTGGAGTCCCTGGTGGGACTATGGATTAGTTGATTCAGGGCATTGGAATTTATGAATTCCAAGAACCGTTGGGCAAAGGTGTTGGTACACTAGTAGTTTTCCCAGTTAATGGCAAGGTAGTTGGAATTACACATTATTAGGGTGTTTGGTTGTATCTTAATATTTTCCAGTATGGTTAGAAAGGTGTAGTGAGAATCTTGGGACATGGTGGGGAATCTGTAGCCTCTACAATTTGGATTGCAGTCTTATCTAGTGTTAGTTGCACCTGGAGAATTTCCAAAGAACTGTGTTGGGCAACTAGCCTGATGGTGTGAATATCCTTGGTGAATATGGACACTCCTCCACCTTTAGTGTTTCAGTCCTGGTTTGGTGGCCGAAAAGTGTGGTGAGAGTTGTAGCCTGGTATTGCAGGGGTGCTCTTTGGAGCCTTAAACTAGGTCTCAGTTACTGCACAGATATCAATGTTCTCCATTTTTAGGAGTGCCTCGAGAGAGTGCATTTTGAAGTTTAGACTTCTAGCATTGAATAGCATTACCTTCAGATTTTGCATGCTTGTACCTGTTACAGTGATAGTTTGGTACTTTGAACGTTGCCTAAAAAAGGTACTATAGGGGTGGCAAGAGCCTTAGCCAGTAACTTGAATCCCAGGGGTGGCAGGTGCAGACCATCTCTGGCAAAGCATCGTGGCCTGTCGATCATGTTGTCCCAGGCAGACAGATACTGGATCCCATTTGAATGACACCAGAATCTTAGTCAATAGTTGAAGGCAATAATTTTGTCCTTATATTCTGGGCTAAGGCAGGATGCTACTCAAGGCTAGGGTCATACCTACCCAGGCCACATGATCCGAGAGCTCTTCCATGTCTCTTTTCATGTAGTCCAGGGAGGTACGTCTCAAGTCATTCCCTCCAACATGGACAATGACAGAGTCATATTTGTACTTGTTGCAGAGTGACTTGAGTGCATGTGTTATGTGGCGGATCCTGGCACCCGACAGGCAGCTGACTATAATTTTCTCCTTGTTCAGCCTGGTGAGTGGGACATCAGTGTACCTGACTATAGAGTCACCTATGACTAAAGTGTTAGGTACATTGTCTTGCCTTAGGAGCTGTTGCTGGGTGGCATACTGGTGTTGTGAGCTATGTGACACTTTGGTTGTGATTGGTGTTTGTTTGCGTTTCAGCTTCGGAGTTCCTTGTTGCTTGGGCAGGTTACAGTTAAGGGCCTCTGCATATGTGGATTTAATGTTGCTATGTGTGGGTGTTGGTGGTGTGGGTTTAGAAGGGCTAGGTGTTGCTTGAGGTGTAGTGTGGGTGTTAACCTTCTCCTCTTGACTGTCAAGCACAATCTTGGGTGGAGAGAGCTTTGCTTCCAGTCTGGCTTTGTAAGTGCATCTCTCACAGGTTGTAGTGTTGGGTGGTAGGAGGAGAGGGTTGTCTGTGTAGATGAGACAACTGCTGCATTGCCCCAGTATGCTCAGATTCATCAGGTGGACAGGAGAAATCACTGGAAGCTGACCCTTGGACATGCCTGGTTTGGTGTTTTTTTTGTAAAGTACAGGAGCTGTTTTCCCTTACCTTAGCAAGGTACTTTGCAATTATAGGCTGTTTAGTGCCTACAATTAATTTCTCCTTATTAACAAGGAGAGTTGATTGCTTGTATCAGTTTAAGACTTCCTAGTGCTTTCCAGCAGGTATTAGAGCAAGTGCTAGTCACAGGGATGCTTAAAGGTAAGATGAAAAAAAATGGTTTATCCTAAACACTGCAGTGTGCACTAGATACGTTAGATGTGAAAGTAGGTAACTTAAGTTTTACCTGTCCAAAAAGTTAAGTTTTAGTGGAGAGTCACTATTTTTAAAACAGCAAGATAGATTGAGAGGAGGTGGTCATTTTGTATTCTGGTGCTATGGAATACAGTAGGATGGCCAATAAATTTAAATAGTTGAAGGGGAGTGATTTTTCAAAATGATAATTTTGTGTTTACTAACACAAGCCAGTGAAAGCAGAGAGGAAATGAGATATATGGTCAAATTAGCATAAGAGGCAGGCAACTAGAAAGACAGTGGTATTTAAGAACAAAAGCGTAAGCGGGTGGGAGGGTGGGGAAAAAGTTTCTGCCTGACTCACAAGAGACAGAGCTGTGGTCTCTTTTGAAATTTTAATATGCAGTTAAAAGCAGAATACAAGCAAAACACAAGGTAAAGAAAACAAATCACAGTATTCACAATATAAAAAGGCAATAAAGTAATACAAAATACAACAAATAAAAAGCAAACTAACCTTTCCTTCACAGCAAAGTGTAGCAGATTCTAGGTGAGCCTTTCTAATATATGTCCCTATTTTTAGGCCTTCATCCCCCCCACTTTGTCAGGCTTGATCCACATTCATTGCACTAAGGGGTTCTGAGCATACTTCTGCACTGCCAGCTTTTCACAGGCTGTCCGGATATTTGGACCGTACTTTTGTTCAGTTCCACAATTTATTTCTATTTGTCTGGTAAATCACATTGATGATTCAAGGATTTATGTCAGTAAATAAATGATATGACATTTCAGTTTCCATCATCATATCCTTTGGTAATTGTCTGCTGAAACAAACACTGTTGCTGTATCACGTTTGTAACAGCAATTTCTGAAATATATCTGTATATGTGCCCCCCCCTTTTACAGTCTTTGTACAGGTTCCTTGGATTAACAGGTTGAGAGGGATGGTTCTGAGATATAACTGCACTACATATGTATATATATATATATATATATATATATATATATATATATATATATATATATATTATTTTCCTTCCTATATATTTTTATTATATGTATATCTATATTATGACTGTACGTTTTCATATATATGTTTCATCAGACATATATATATATATATATATATATATATATATAGGTTCTATATTACGTTGTTGAACATTTACATGTTCGAGCATCATATGGTCGACACCATATGATCGAACATATAAATGTTTGAATGTTTCAACGGAGATCTCCGTACAGTGCGGAAACAGAAGTTTTCCATTGTCTGCACTGTAGTGCGATCTCAGAGTTGGTATATTTAAAGAGTGGGGGTGTGGGGGGTGCAGGGGGACTTGGACCACTGCTTAAACTTTCAGGTAGGTTTGTTCTGTTTTTTGTTTTTGATTTTCAAACTTTTAAGAGTTCGAACATATGGTGTCAACCATATGGTGTTCGAACTTTTAAAAGTCTGATAATCTAATATAGACCCATATAGATATATATGTATATATATATATATATATATATATATATATATATATATATGTGTGTGTGTGTGTGTGTGTGCGTGCGTGTGTTTATGTCTACAGACAACACATGAAAGGTTCCACAAAACTTTCTCCCTAATGTTGCATGCCTCTGTTGTTGAAAAAGTAACATTAACTTTGATAGCTCAGCTGGTATGATGGTACATTCCTCTGACTATAATGTTCAGGGTCATGGATTCAACATTTGTGACTGCTGTCTTTTTTTAGTAATGTTAAATGACCTGAATGCAGGATATGTTCGTTAAAGCACTACAAACTCTCACAGCTCAGATGGTGTAGAAGTATGGTGCTGTGATTGTAGAGGGCATCATCCTAGGCTTGAGACTTGGCAGGGCTGACTATTTTGTTGCTGGGCAGAACAAGGTTTGATGGATATAGACTGATTAAGGCATATTTATGCATATTATACTTATGTTATATTTAAGCAATAACCCATGGATGGGTGTGGGTAATGCTGGATTTACCCACAGTTGGTGTAGTTTGGTCACGAGGGAGAAGCCTGAGTGACCAAGCAATGCCAACCATGGGTAAATCCAGCATTGCCCACACCCAGCCATGGATTATTGCTATTATACAATGACAGTATTTAAGAAAAACAATGCTTACCTTTCTTATATAATGTCATTGTATCATACTTCTGTGCTGCCCTTCCGTAGTTTTTCAGTATCCTGGGGCATTTCTGATGCACTGTGCATGCATAAGGGACATGCTCCCACACCTACACAGTACATCAATGCTGTGCAGAGGTAGTAACAGAGATAGGGAGATCTCCATTGCTTTTTTAACATATCTCAGTATGTTCTACGAGTTCAAAAATAAAAAGAGAGAGCACCACAGTTGAAGCAGGTATTCAAACAGGTAAATTATTTACTAGAGTGAGCGCTTTCACGTCCTGGTGGATGCTTCTTCAGGCTTCAGTACAAAATCACTCAAGCAATGCAACATATATATGAGAATGAAAGCAATTAATCAATTAAACAGTTAAAATCACAAAAAAATCATTTAAAGAAATATTCACATATGAATAACATTGTCAGATTAGCCTGAAGCTAAACCTATCCACATCTACCCTAATATAAACATATATATATATATATATATATAAAAAAATATATATATATATATATATATATATATATATATATATATATATATGCACAAGTGCAACTCATTCACAGTCAAAATCTATGCAAAAACATACTTAAAAACTTCACATACATATAGATACATGTCTTAGTGCTTCAAAGGTCTATCGGCCAGAAATGGTCTTAGCAATTCCTTGTCATTGAGACCTCACCCCTTGTCTGCCTGCATTCTGATTATCCACCTAATTTCCTTCTGCTCTGTACAGAATGTATGTGACAATGTTATTCATATGCGAATATTTATTTTTGGACTTAAGGTGTTTTACTGAGGAGGGCTTTACACACTAGACGCTGTGTGTTGTTGATGCTCTACGAGTTGAAGAACTCGTATAACATAGTGAGATATATTAAAAAAGCAACAGAGATCTTCCTTACTCTGTTGAAAGGACACTCTCCGTTGCTTTTTTTATGATATCTTGCTATGTTATAGGAGTTCTTCATCTCGTAACACATAGAGAGATATGTTAGAAAAAGCAACGGGGATCTTCATTTCTCCATTACTATCTCTGCAGACAAAAACAAAGAGAAAGCAGGAATTATACAAATGCAAAATGTCCAGGCAACCAGACCTTTTTCCTTTAGTATACTCTCGGATTTACAACGGGCACTCTGTTTGGGCTGACCAATTAGTGTGCTCATTTTTGTATGTTAATGGGCAGTCATTGTATAATATAAAATAAATATTTACATACACATTACAATTTAACATTTACCTTCCATGACATCCCCCTATGTGCTTTCATTACATTATATTCTTGTGTGACTACACTGTATGGGGCACATGTTTATATGGGGGTTTCGCATCTTTTCTACACTGACATCACACTTATGCAACTGCTACACTACCCTGGTTGACAAAAAATAGTTGCTACATAATTTAAGTTTAGTAAAATAATTTCAACACTACTTTCACATGAGAACATAAGTTGCTTGTCTTGGGACTTGAATCCTAAATGTCTGCTTGTAAAGCTGCAACTCTAACCACTACACTATGTTGACTTGGAATTGTTACCTGTCTATTTTCATTTAGCTCTTATGGTATGTTTAAGCTGTCATGTACACACACACTTAGCTACACTTAAACATTCCTTAGGGCAGTAAAAACAAGGATATATTATTATTATTTTTAGGTTATATGGGTGTGTATTGTGGTGTTCTGACAACTACATGGGACTGTATGTGACATAATGACAATGATTGTCCTTTCAGGATTCTGTGTGTGTTTCATGCTGATGCATGACATGTTCTCTATGGACATTCTTGTTTTTGTGGGTTTGTGCTTGTGCTTATTCACATTTGGGGGATTTCTCCCCTGTTATGTGTGCATACCTCTCAACCTCTTAGAACAAGAAATCTGGACATAGCCATAAATAAAAGTGGGACAAAGGCCCAAAAATAGGGACAATTTTTAAATATTACTCTTGCCAACTTAGAAAGTTGATAGAATAACAGGGGCTTTGCATTGGCATTAGTTTTCTGAAGGGTATAATGTCTAAAACTCAAATGTCTCTCATTATTTTCCAACTTCGCACTTAATGATTTTCCACTAATTTGCCAGAAAACCATACTTTTATGGAGAGTGGATCAAAAATATGAGGCTAAATTCTGGCATTCTGTGAAAATCTGTATGGTTGAGGGGTATGTGTGTGCATTTGCACACATTTCATGCTACTGCAGATGCAGAAGTGCCATACGGTGTTTTAGCAATACAGGGGGTGTGACACTGAAGCTGTGACACAGCTCCTGTATTGGTTTCCTCTTGCCATTTTTATTTCAATGTCTGCAGACACTGAAATGATCTATTTTACATTTTGCATAATATTACAGCTAAGCTCTAATATTATGCCAGTATGGCTTAGAAAGTGCCATACGGTACTTTCTGAGTGCAGGGGGCATGTTTAGTGTCCATGCACTGCTTAGACAAGCCCCCTGAACTCGTACACAGATCATGTCCATGTAGACAGTACAGCAGCGCACCTTCATTAATATGCAAGACATGCTGCTGTTCTACATGGCTGTGATCTGCTCTGTGCAGGAATAGCACTGTTCCTGCACGGAGTTGAATGAATCCTGGGGAATGACTTTATTGGCGTCAAGATATTATTTATGTATTTTATCACTTTATTACCATAATTCAGTGGTGGGTGGCCGTGGTGGTGCAGCAGTTAGCGTGCCACCTCACAGCAAGAGGTTCTCCAGTTCAATCCTTGGCTGGGGTGCATTCTGTGCAGAGTCTGCATGTCCTCCCTGTGATCACGTGAGTTTCCTCTGGGTGCTCTAGTTTCCTCCCACATCCCAAAGACATGCTGTAGGTGGATTGGATACTCTAAATTGTCCCTACGTGTGAGTGGATGCATGTGTGTGCCTTCTGTGGAAGGTTGGGTGCCGGGCTGGCAACTTGACACCGTAAAGCTCCACTGTCAATCATGAGCGGACAGGTGATCTGCTGTGGTGACCCCTAACCAGGAAAAGCCGAAAGAAGATTATCATAATTCAGTGGTCTTGACAATGTCTGCTGAAACAAAACAATAGCAATCATCTGCCAGATCTGTAACTATAAACTTTTTATTCCATGTATTTAACTTGACTGTCATTTCTGCTGTACTATACAAAATCTGTGCTACCAGAATGGTGTACATATCTACTAATTTTAAATCTAGTATTAGCATGTAATTGTCATTTTTTTCCTTGCTAGCTATAAAAGTGAATTGGATGGATTTGATTCTTTTACTATGCTACATTTTCCTGTCCATTCTGTCATTTCTTCTTTGAGAATAAAATACTGTTTCTGAAAATGTGGTAACTTTCCTGCCTGTACTTCAGCTGTGGCAACCAGAATTTATTTTGCCTTTAGCCCGTGAATCTGCATTTTCTTAAAGTAATTTTTTTTTTAATTGTTTGCATCATTTGCACAATCTATTACACACGATTTTTTGTGTCTTCTTTTTGTATTACTGTGCATTCTATACATTCTGTAGTATTTTTATTTCTCCATAATATCTTGTAACTGAAGCCTAAAACAACATTTAACTTTGACAACATGCCCATAACTAGTATGATGCTATCACACTGAAAACTGCTCACTGTTGTAAATGTTGACCTTTCTAATCCTGACAACATTATAAGTTTTCTTTGCCTTCTGGTAGAGTTCTGTTTATAAATTTAACTGATGTATCTGCATTAATCAGGTCATTGTTCCATCACTCTTTTTCTGTAAACATTGAAATATACTGTCTGACAAGACTCAAACAAAGTCAGACAATTCATCTGGTTTGGTGCTGAACTGAAACACCCTTTATAGATATTCTGAAAATCAATTTCTGTAAAACTAGTAACAGTATTGACTTGAGCCATGGTATGTGTTTCATCTTTACTTTTCCCCTGAAGTTTATATATTATTTAATAAACTAGAAGGTATTACATTCTGATCATTTGTATCTAAACTCATACTGTTAATATTAACTTGAGACACTGAAATTGCTTGCTCTGTATTCTGTCCTGAAATCTGCATGTCATATACACTGGCTGTATTTACAGCACAAACTCCCTAAACCACTTAGTCAATACACCAACCAGGGGTGCAGGCATCCTGGATCTGCTCCTCACTAATATGTGAGAGTGCTGCACTGTAATGTCTTCGCTGGTAAGGTCAGACCACAAAATGGTCTTCGAAGTAAAAATAAAACCTGGACCTCCAACTATACCTGGAATATTCAAAAACTACTCTAAGGCTAACCTCCTGCTATTAAGTGATAACCTGGCAAAATTTCAAGCTCCCATAAAGCCTGAGAACACTGTTGCCTATGCAGAACTGTTCACAGAAACCCTGTACATGCATGTTAATAGCTGCACAGAGGCAGCTGTGCCCAACAGGAATAGGTACAGAACTAAATTAAAAACAAGCCACGCTGGTGGGATCACAAAATCAATAGGCTGTATAACAGAAGGAAGAGAATCATGGTAGAAATTAGGAGGTGCAGCATGCAGCAGGATAAAAGCACTCTCATCAAACTATACAAACATCTCAGAGGACAAATAAAGTCTGCCAAAGCCAAATATGAGGTGAATTTGGCCTCCCAGGTTAAGAACATCCACAATGTATTCTTTAGCTACAATTGTGTGCAGAGCTCATTGTAAAAGGAGCCACCTATACTGAACCAGAAGATTCAGCAAATCTCCTGGACGATAAATTCATCTTCAACTTTACTCCTCTCCCCCACAACCTTCCCTCAGGAAATACCATCAAATGTAACACCCTTTGCTCTCAAAAGGGAACAGGTCCTTAATGCTCTATCTAAGACCAAGAACACTGCATCAATGGGCCCAGACAATATCCCAGGATACCTTCTAAATAGCATGAAAAATGACCTATCAGGGCCTCTAGAATTGCTTTTTAACTGTAGCCTCCAAACAGGCTTTGTGCCTCATGAATGGAGAAAGGCAGCAGTCATCCATCTGCACAAAGGTGGGCCATCTACAGACCTTGGAAACTACAGACCCATAAGTCTCACTAGTCTTATATGCAAAGCCATGGAAAGAATTATCATGGAGATGATCAATAGTGATATAGTAAACCTCCCGACACTGGACCCAACCCAGTTTGGTTTTGTTAAAGGCAGATCATGCCTACTCAACTTGGTGGACTTCTTTCAGAAGGTCACCGAAGCAATGGATGAAGGCAAAATGGTTCACACTATCTACCTTGACCTGGCCAAGGCATTTGATACAATATCCTACTCAGTCATTGTTGACAAACTCAAGAAGTTCGGTACAAACTTGCATGTCACCCAGTGGATAGCCAACTGGCTCACAGACAGAATACAGGAAGTTAGAATTGGGATGTCCACCTCTACAAAGAGGCCAGTCACAAGTGGAGTCCCTCAGGCATCAGTACTTGGACCACTCCTTTTTGACATTTACTTCTTTGAAGTTAAAGCCAATGTCAGTGGTCTCTGGCTGACTAAATTTGCAGATGACTGCAAATTAGGAACTGTCAGTGAATCCCACTCTGACACAAATATTCTCCAGGAGGGGCTGACACAAACAAACAACTGGTGTCAGAGCCATGTACTAAAACTAAATGCCATGAAATGCATAATAATATCCTTTGGGAAGTCATCCACTCCTGAAAACTATCATACTGACAACACACTCTTTAGAGTTGACCCAGTAGTCAAGGACTTAGGGATACACATAGATAGTAATCTAGCCTTTGACCATCATATGTCTACAATAGTGAGGAACTCCTTCTGTGTTGCACAACTTATAAACAAAGGTATGGCATCTAAGTCAAAGGAAGTCATTGCTCCACTGTACTTGGCATTAATCAGACCTGTCATTGAGTACAATGCCCCCTTTGGTATGTACCTAACCAGGCATATCCAACAACTGGAACATCCACAGAGGTTCCCCACTAAAAGAATATAGGGCTTAAGTAAAATGTCCTATGTAGTCCACCTCAAGGCTCTATCCCTGTATTCTGTCTCCTACAGGCTTTTGAAAGGAACCAAAGAAAGTACGTTTGACCCCTTGATAAAACTGTGGACAGAATTGTTCTGTATTATTTTAAACCAAGTAGTGTATGTTTTAAATCGCCCTCCTGAGCCAGGTTCCCAGCATCCAGTTCCAACTCTCACCATTTTTTTTTCCCAACCCTTCTCCCCTTGGTTCTATCAATCTACTCACCTCTTCCTCTCTATTTCTACCTAGCCAACTAACTGTTATTCAAGCTGTTGTCCACCAGGTGGCACCCTTAACTTGCCTTCTTTTTCTCCATTCTCTCTTCACTAGTAAAATATCCCTCTTTATTTCTTCTCTTCTCCACTTTTTATCCTCCATTTTATTATTACCCCCTCAGTTTACTTTATTCCCTTTCCCTTCTCTAATATCTCTTGTTAATTGTTTATAGTACTACAGCTCTACACTCACCTGGAACTACCTAGAGCTCCTCCACAATTGGTAGCTTTTCTGATTGTCTCCAGGAGCTCATCTTTACTTGCTCTAACCCGCTCCGTTCGCCCTGTGGGCTCACTCTGCTCCCCTACCCTACCCCCAATTCCCACCCACCCCCAGGGGTCCTAACCTTATACCTATCACACCACACCCCCTCCCTATTTCCACCAATCACAGTTTCACTTCCATCACACTTGCTCATGCTTTCCCGCCTTTTTAAAAACCACACCCTATCTCACCAATCTCTCTTTTTCCTACCCTTCCTGACCTCACCAACTTTACCACTGCATTAAAAAAAAATAAATAAAAAATAAACAAATTTATTTTTATCTACCATGTCTATGAATAAACCCTACACCTTAATCTACTTACAAATGTTATTCATACTCACACTTCTACCTCCATTAACTCTTCTCTACTTATTAACCTCCTATGAGCACCCTGTATACACAAACTTGTTAAATCCCACTAAACAATCTGCCTCTTTTTCACTACCCTCTCACACTGACCATTTCAACATTACATCCATACCCAACTATTTGTTACCTAAATACCATAGGACAGTACACATTAGATATAGCTCCCCTAACCCCAGAAGATATCCAGTTCTTCTCAGCAAAATTACTAAGAATCTATATCTAACACTACTCCACTCCCTAAAAGATGGAGACATTCACCCAAATCCTGGCCCAAACACCTTGAATAACAGTACCAATCAACTCAATAACCCAAACCCCTCTACCATTCACCCACTCATAAAATCTCCAAACTCACTCTTAATAGCTCACCTTAACACACGGAGCATTAATAATAAAATAACACAACTCCATGCTCTCTTGGAACTCTACTCATTTGATATTATATGTCTAAGAGAAACCTGGTTAAAACCAGCAACAAAAGACAATGAAATTTTACCACCTGGTTATAACATCATACGCCTTGACCGTGTAACCAAGAAAGGTGGTGGAGTAGCTGTTCTATTCAAATCTGATCTTCAAATAACCATCTTTAACCACAAACCTTCCCAAGACTCAAATGCTGAAATACTTATTACCAAGTTTCAGCTCAACCCAGCTAAATCTATCTATATTATTAGTATTTATGTTCCCCCAGGTAATAATATCACTACCATTGAAAACATACTTTGTTGGTTATCTCTAAACCTTCCCCAAGAAACCATAATCCTAGGCGATTTTAACATAGACTGGAATTCTTGCAATAACAACTGCCCCACGAGCCATATTAATCTTTATGGGTTCACCCAAACTATTACCTCCCCTACTAGAATAAACAAACTTAGCAAGAAAGAAAGCACCTTAGATTGGATACTTATTAATAGTCAACTTCAGACTTATGAAACCGGAACCCTCCCTGACGACATAAGCGACCACTCACTAACCTACATCATCAGACTAAAAACCAATCCACCCTTTCAACCCATATATAGGGAAATTAGAACCAAGAAAAAACTCAACGTAGATATATTCCTTAGTGAACTTAAAGCATGTAATTGGTCCCCATTAAAATACCTTTCTCTTGATGAAGCTGTTGATTACTTTAATATTAATTTCCTAAACATACTCAACCATCATGCTCCTACCTGCTCTATCAGGATAAGAACAAAATCTGCTCCATGGCTTACTAGGGAAACCAAACAAAAAATCCATCTCAGAAATAAATACTGGAATAAATCACGCTTAACTAAAAACCATACTGACATCCAAAACTACAAACAACTGAGAAATGAAACAAAAAAAGCAATAGTGTTTGATAAAAAAAAAATACTATTTACAATTTCAGCAGACCTACCACAATAAACCCCCAAAATTTTGGTCAGTTATTACATCCAAGTCAATCTATCACGCCTAACCCACAAGGCACTGACAAAGACAATCCTAAACAAACTGCAAACACCTTAAACACCTTTTATATCAAAGCAATTCAAGATCTTGCTTGTCAACTCTCTCCTCAAGACATAACATCCAATTCTGGCTCTAACCCACCACCACCTTTTCTCTTCCAACCTGTTCCCACAGCATTTATTCTCACCCTTATCCAAAAACTGAAACCATGTACTCCTTCTGCTGACCAACTACCATCTGAATACCTACAGATAGCAGCCAAATCAATTGCTTACCCCAT
The DNA here is from genome assembly GCF_019279795.1 of Protopterus annectens. Taxonomy (NCBI): domain Eukaryota; kingdom Metazoa; phylum Chordata; order Ceratodontiformes; family Protopteridae; genus Protopterus; species Protopterus annectens. Next base: position 281,565,019 of record NC_056744.1, read on the forward strand.
CTCCATCCTCATTAATAGAACCATCACTGAAGGATATATCCCTAAACTCTGGAAAGTCTCTCATATTATTCCCCTTCACAAAGGAGGAGACTCCACTGAACTCTCTAACTATCGTCCCATAGCCCTCCTCTATCTAAGATCATGGAAAGATGTATCCATAGGCAATTGCTAGACCATCTTCTCCAAAATAACCTGCTTTCCAACACCCAACATGGCTTCCGACCTTCCCATAGCACAACTACTGCCCTCCTTTCCTTTATTGACACTATCAATAACAACCGAAACCTTAACATGCTCTCCTCTGCACTTTTCATAGACCTATCCAAAGCTTTTGACATGGTAAATCACACTATCCTCATAAACATTCTCAAATCTCTGTCTCTTGACACACTAGCTATAAAATGGTTCCATTCCTACTTAAATAACAGATATCAAGCTGTACTCTGGAACAACGCTCTCTCTACTCAGCTACCTGTTAATATTGGAGTTCCTCAAGGCTCCATACTGGGCCCTCTCCTGTTCTCTATATTCATCAATGACCTTCACCTAGTAATTCCCCAAGCTACATGCATCCAATACGCAGATGACTCTACACTTATATGCACTGCTTCATCTGTATCTGAACTTCACTCCCCATCTCAAAACACATTTAACTCTGTAGAACTATGGTTTACAAAATGTTGCCTCTTATTAAACCCCAAAAAAAACTAAACTTCTCCTTTTCACACCTACCAGTAAATCTCCACCAATAGACTTCTCTGTATCATCCCATGATGGTACAATCATATCCCAAGATCAAACTACCAAACTGCTAGGTATCACCATAGATAATAACCTAAACTTTGATGCCCATATCAACAACATTCTGAAAACTATCAATAAAAAAATAGGCTCTGTTTACAGGATCAAATCTTTCCTCACTCCTGCAACTAGAATTACCATTGCCCACACACACCTTATTTCCACCCTTCTTTATGCCTCACCCATTTTTACCAATCTGTCAAAAAATAACCTTAAAAAACTAGAAAACTCCTATAATAGCATAACCAGATATGCCACAGGTAATCCTTACAGAACTCATCACTGTATTAATCTAAAGCACCTTGGATGGCTTGAATTTCAACAGCATCTAAAATATAATCAACTGACCATCGTCCACAAAATACTGTATCAACCTGACAAAACACCCATCCTATCTAATCTTATCCACCCCTATGAGAACCTTAAGTCCCTAAGATCATCACAAAAATCTCTTGTATACATCAACAAATCAAACAATAGAGCTGGAGACTCTCTGTTTTCTATTTCCATTGGAAAAACCTGGAGCCTACTTTCCTCTGAACTTACCACACTTCCCTCAACTACTCTGTTTAAAAAGAAGCTTAAGCTCTTCCTAAAAACACACTGGATGTGCCCCTGTTCTAAACCAGACTGACCAGCTTATCCATTTTTACCTGAATGATTCAAGATTCTCATCTCTGAATCTACTTCTTCTCTCTAACTTATTTTGCCTTCTTTTCTCTAAATCTATTTCTTATTAAATACTACTATGCTTCCTCTCCTTCACAGTCCTAGCTAGTACGGAATTCATTAAAGTGACTCATATTACTTCTAGATTTATTACCTAACTGCTTCTCCATTTCATTTTTCCTTATCCTCCTTTATTTACCTTCATCGACACTATTGCTTTTTTCTCTTCTCTCAATTAGTACTCTTTAGTAACATTTAAATGTAACTTCTTATTAACTATGCTAAGTCTATTGAAATATGTGTAACCTTCGTTATGTACTTGTAAACTTGCAGCCTTCTCTGTTTAAGAAAATGTATATGTATTCTAAATATGTATTTTCTGTAGATGTGAACTTTGTTTAAATTGTGTGGAGCTTTTCTCCCCGGGCCTCTACTGAAAATGGACATATATCCAGCTAGACTAGCCCGGTCAACAAATGTAAAATAAAAATAAAAATAAAATAAATAAAATCTATGCCTGCCATACAGGGCATTGTCAAACCGAACTGTAATGAACCTCCTGCATATCCACAAAGCAAACAACACCAAAATTATCCATTCTACAGACTTAAACCTTGCCTGTGATATAAATAGGGTCTATATCATATGAGTGAATTGCACAAATTGCAAATGCTCATAATATCGAACGTACTGGACCTCAAACTTCTTATTGTGAGGGGGCTGTGCCTCCCACCCCCCTGCCGCTAAATATATATTCCAACTCCGAGATCGCACTACAGTGAGAAAAGGGCAAATATTCCATTCTTCACTGTACTGCTATCTCAGAAAAAGCACTTTGAGGTCCAGTACGTTCGATATGAGAGTTCGCAATTTGTGGGATTCACTCATATGATATACGCCCATATAAATAGGACCTGCTGGAGAGACAGGTATGTATCCCAGAGATTACACCGTCTCTGAAACAGGCTCCCCATCCATGTGAAGCAGAGTTTCTCCCGTACCCAATTCAAGTGCAACCTGAACAACTGGATGGGGAACAGGAAATTCATCCCTGGTTTGGCATCGCTGTCTCTAATGGACACAGGCAACCTGCAAATGGTTCATCTCCAAGGCCTAGCTTGTAAATGTTCCACCTCCCAAGCTCCTGCTTACACTTATCAAGAGTATCAGAACTTGTCAGAGATTTACGCTGCATGGTAAGGCTTAAAAAGACCCTTGTGGTCATTAGACTAGTAAACCCCCACGAACCTATGAACCTGTCAAGTTGATCTGTATCTGTAATATTGTGAGTTATCGCTGCATTTTGAATTACATGGTATAGCATTTACACTGATTTCTGAAGACTGTAAACTATAATTTGTTATAATTTGCACATTATTTAAATCTAAAACGATACTGATATAAGAAGATGAAAATATTGTTTCTGTAAACATTGAATCATACTGTGAATCATGAGAAATTTCCTCCATTACCTGTGTCATTAGTTTGCTTCTCTGTTTTAACGGTTCTACCTGACTACATCGAAACACCTAATAACCGACAACCAGTTAACCGACACCAAAACATTGACAAGCCAGATTAACGAAAACTGAAATATTCGACTGTGAAAACGTCGACACCGATATGCCCGACAAACAACAAAGAACTTCAAAAACACTTTACTGAACTCTACGATAGTGTCCAAATGGAAACAAACAACACTGATATGCTTTCCCTCATATCAAACGTCAATGAAAAGGACCACAAAAACAAATATTCTGAAAGAAAAGTCCATTCAAACATGTCTAAATTCCTTAGGTTTCCGACGTTACAATAGAGCATAAACGGTGCAAAGTAATAGCATACTACTGCGATACTAACTCTTCTACAGCAAATGAAATTGACAAAACCTCCAAATGCAGAATTCTGTTCTCAGCAATCTGGCAATAGCTTGCACGAACTCCAGGTGTGAGTAGTTAGCAAAGTTTGCAATCACTGACTCAAACTGACGTTGTCTCATCACCACTTTTCTTTTCTTTGGTGAAGGTACATAACCAACGGACATACGTATTCTTAGCTCATCAACCCGGTCCTGTTCGCGTGCAAGTATGTGCATCAAATATCGTAAATCAGTCCCCCTGTCCCCTAACAGGCACTTCAACCTTCTATGCCAGGCTTCTACTGTGTTCTGTGTTCTAGGTAAACACAGCGTATTTAATTCAGACACATTCCAGAACTTAATCGGAAAAAGCGGCGGAAACCGCATAGATGAGGTAAACCTTGTATGAAACTTCCTACATTTACCATACACATACCAGTCAGAGAAGTATTGTAGAATATCTTTACCATCTTCTGGGAAAGATTCTTTGAGTTCATTAAAGGTGTCTTTCACCTTATCTTCTGGTAAAAATGCAAGTGCCACCAATGATTTTACAGCTAACTGTAATTCCCTAGAACTGTTATAGGTACGGCCGAGACCCAAAGCCTGCACCTTTCGCCACATATTTTGCCCGAAGTGGAACAGACAACCTTTAGATACAACATCAGGCAGATTAAGCCTTATACTCTTCACAGCTGCTATTTCGAAATCACATAGCACAAACTTAACGTGAATATGCAGACTATGTGACATGAATAAATATAGCAAACTGTTCCACATAAAGTTATACGCTTTAAGCGACTTCTTCGACATCAGGGCATACGCCAGTGGAACTGACTTACTGTAAGTCCCATATTGCACAAATGCATGTATACTGTACAACTGATGGATGGTAATGCCTTTACAAAAGAAGGTGCCATCCATTAACCAGATACTAGCTGTACTTAAATCAGTAAGATTTTGTACTGTGCTAAATACAACAACAGTTGTCTCCGTCACAGTGTCACACATCCGTTTACTTATGAACGCACCATTTTTCAATTCAAATGTACTAAAATCTATTGTATCCACAGTTAACTTTCTGCTGTCAAGCATTCCAACCTTCACTCTCCTAACGCGATTCACCTGTTGCAGCAGAGCTCGTCGTTGTGGTAGCTGGTGAACCGTAGACAACGGAGTGGATGATAAAGCATCGTCCACTATACGTGCTGGTGTATCTGTACTTAAATTAGCTCTCAATTTCAATTCACTGCATGCAACATAGCGATCTAACTCCCCTGGTTCTGCAGAATGACTATGAGCAACAGACTTTTCCAGTCTATCACCGTCAGTTAACAGTACAGTCACAGCTCTCCCCTTACAGTTCTCCATAATCTTGTATTTACAAGCCCAGTAGCGTCTCTCGCTCCTAGCCCGTTCCATGTAGTATAGATAATTGTCAATTATTAACATGGGTTTACATTTCTGTGACTGTACTGTGCTATATAAGTTGCCAATCACTCCTGCTGTACTTTCTTCACTACAAGCCATTTTTCCTGCGATGCCTAGCACCGTGAAAAATAACTGCCTAACGTATTTAAGCTTTGGAAATCCAATTAGTACGTAATGCCTAACCTAATCTGTGAAATGTTAATTACTGTCATTAGTACTTCAAAAAATATATATTATGACGTTTCTCTTCTTCCAGAGGTTTGTTATTTTTGCTATTTAATTAACATTACTGTTCGCTAGCTATGCTCTCAAAACATTTCACTCAGGCATTAGCAACACGTTGTCGTTGTAATCAGCTGTCGGTTTTACGTACTTTCGGCCTTTTAAACTTTCGCGCTTCTAAGGCTGCAAAATTTCCTGTCGATGTTGTCAGTTGTCGACGAACTCAGGTAGAACCGTTTTAACACACCTGGACTGATAATGTTTAAATTTAAATGAACATTTCTGGAACACAATTTTTAGACCTCTTTACCCAATTTTTAACTTTAGACCACACATTTACTGGTGCATTTAACATAAAAGTTTTTAAACTCTTTCTACATTTACTGTCTGATATAGATATAAATGCATTGTAAGAAAAATGAATGCTTACATAAGGAAAGTTGAAGGGGTGTTGAGAAGATGACCAGTTGCCTCTCAGCTTCTTTGAACTGCCTCTTATAAGGATCCCCTTGCCTCTTCAACATCATACTGGAAACTACACGGTATGTCATCTTCTTTGGAAATTTCGAAGTCAGTTGCTGGGAACTGGATAATGTCATTTACATGAGTAGCTTTCAGAGCTGTCTTCTTTCCTGGAGATTATGAAGTATTTCAATACTTCAGAGTAGATTTGTTACTGAAATAATGTCCTGAAGGAACACTGCTGCTCAGTAAAGTACACGTAGTCTGTTTGCTGATGAGCAGCTGTAGATTTGCGGGGTTGCTACTGGATTTTGGGACTCACTTTAACTGTCAATATTAGCCCCCTCCAGCCACTTTGGTCACCATTTTAAGAATTGGAATAAATGCTTTTATCTTTTGTCTTTATCTTTTGATTACCCAGTGCTGTAGTGTACAAATGCCAAATATCTCCATTTCTCCTTTGCTTGCCAAATCTTCTTGTACTTCACAGAATAAAAGTCTTTACTCTTTAGAACATTGATAAAAGTGGTTTACTATTTCACAGTAGCAGCATACAGCAGAAGTGAACAACATTCTAACAAGTCTTATACAGATTATTTCCTTTTCTCTGTAATGGCAGAATTAAGACAAACTGATCTGTTTTCTGTAATTTCTGGACTTTTGCTGACTTCTGAATATCTGTACTCAGACTTCTGACTCAGTATGATAACTAAACTACTGTAATCCATCTAATCCAAAACTGAATTGAGCTCTGACTAGAAAGCATCTCTCCTAATACACAAGCCCAGTAAACTTCCTACAAGGTCTGCACACATCTTAAACCTTGGTTCCCAAGCCTCGTACCATCTAAACAAGTTGGGCACACATCTTAAGCCTTGGTTCCCAAGCCTTGTACAATTTAACCAAGTTCTGTTTTTGTACCAGATGTTCCGTACACTCTCGTAGCACATCCCATCCTTATCACTGCTTTGGCCTGAAGTTATTTCACTGACCTTATTCGTATCCTTCACTGAAACATTCCTTTATACTGAAACTGCATGTAAGATGTGAAATATAAAATAAAGATCTAGGCTTGCTTTAATGCAGCTGCATTTCTACGACTATGCAAAGAGAATACTGTATTTATGTAGGATTTATTTTGGCAAAACTATATTTATGCCAAGTCTATTGTTACATCTACAGGCAGTGGCATACATAGTGAGAAATCATTCCCACCATCAGAAATGTGCTCATTCCAAGAAAATCATTACCACATCCAGGGAGATGAGACAATAGTTAATATCTCTCTTTATCCCCGGGAAGGGAGCAGCACCAGTTTCCAAAACCTTTACCTCATTAAGGAATAGTACCAGTCTACAAAACCATTACCACATTAGAGAACAGTACCAGTGTGCAAAACCATTACCTCTTTAGGGAATAGTACCGGTGTATAAAACCTTTACCTCATTAGGGAATAGTACCAGTGTACAAAACCATTACCACATTAGGGAACAGTACGAGTGTGCAAAACCATTACCTCTTTAGGGAATAGTACTGGTGTACAAAACCATTACTACATTAGGGAATAGTACCGGTGTACAAATCCATTACCACATTAGGTAATAGTACACCTTGTACAAAACCATTACCTCATTACAGAATAGTGCTAGTGTAGTAAACCATTACCTTATTAGGGAATTGTACCTGTGTGCAAAAAACATTACGAAATAGTACTAGTGTACAAAACCATTACTTTATTAGGGAATTGTACTCGTGTACAAAACCATTACCTATTTAAGGAATAGTACTGGTTAACCAAAAACATTATCTCATTGTGATTGTTATTATTACCCTGGCCTCAATCGAGTTGAATGCTACATCGTATACATCCTCAACAGAATTTGATCTTTACAAAACTTTCAATTTTAAGCTACAACAAGGATCTGATGAAGTTTGTCTAGGATGTGGGTGAAAGTGCTTCAACTTTCATAGCTAATTGACCACTCTTCCTTTGCTAAGGTCGACACAAGTTAAAATATCTTTTTTCAAAGCCCTGTAAAGGCAGGACCTACTAATGTCACAGGCCTAATAAGCCAATGTTTTTGTACTTTTAACCAAAGAAAGTCCCGTAAAAGCTGGACATGTCTAACTTTTGATGGAAGATTACAATATACTTGCTAACTTTCTCCTCCTGCAAGATTATTCTCTAATGAAACAACATGGAACTTAAATGCAAATATTGTGGCACACAGAGGATCTGAATCCACCCACTTGATCCTTAATCAATAAAATATTTTTTTAAGAAACAGTTTCTATTATGAGAGCAGTCTCAAATGTAAAACAATTGTAAAAAGGTAGTTCTTTTTTAAAAAGTGGGATGGTACATATAACAAAACTGTTATTGCTTGTTGATTGAGAGAATAAAACATATTTTTTTTGTGTTCGGATGAAAACCAAGAAAAAAATTACAAATAGACCGATATAAGGCAAAGGAGCTAGGAATATAGTTGTGCTGTGGAAAGACCCACTAAATTGGAAGGATTCTGAAAACCTTATGCAAATTAGTCTTGAGGAAGCACAGCAAATGTGGGCACTTTAATTACAGCCAACTAAAAGGCTAATTCTGAAAAACATATGCAAATTAGCAACAGGGAAGCACAACTGAATGAGAAGCTTCAATTACAGTAATTAAAAGGCTAATATGAAAACCAGTCACAACAACTGCTCCTCCCAGGCTACTTTATTCAAATTAGGATAAAACAACAACGCCTTAACCAGTATTATCATTTTTTTTGATGTGATGAAGTCTGTAAGATGAAAGTGTTAATATGAATACAACTTCCTTAAATGAATACTGACTCAAGGTGACATATTTTAAAGATTTGCAGGGATCTAATACTAACATTTTGGAACATTGAGATAGAAGCTAAATTTAATTTTTTACCCTTAACCACAACCCGCTATCAGGCCACTCCCTTTAGAATTTGTTCTGTGTATCCTAGCTGGAGCTTCTCGGCTCTCCCAGGTTGGTTTTGCTTGGATCTGGCTGCTTCCACTACTTGGGACCTTTACTTTTATTGACTTTGCAAAACATAACACAATGTGCTATGCTCTTTTTTTGACAGTACTCGCTAAGGTATGTTATGGTCTCTTTCTGACAGTGCTCAGTATGTGATTTATGGCTTTGAAAGCTAACAAAACACTTAGCACTTTTTTCCCTCTGTAACAGGTAACAGATAAAGCTCCATGCACTACAAAGAATTATGACTGGATTTCTGATCATAGCACTTTATTATGTGTTCTCAACACGAATGCCAGGATTTACATTTCATACTTCACTGTTTTATGACTTTCATCAGCTGCCATGATTTCTGTCAATCTGCCCCACTAGTGAGTTAAAATGAGTGTAATAAAGTGATTCCCATTACTGTCTGGTTAATTATTCTGTTAAAAGCGTAAAGGATACAATCAATATAGCAGATATGTGGTGTTTTCTATCTGTTCTAAAAGGACAACATAATAGGTCCAGAATCCTAATGATAATACTGCACATAATACATTATCAGGTTATATCAGGGCTTATGGTTATGTCACTAGTTTTGTCTTTGAGTGTCAAGTCAGAAAGACACAACATCATTGACCTACAGATTTCCTTCTTGCAGAAATGAAGGACAAAGCCATTCCTCTTCTGATATATTGAGGTGTGTGTGTGTGTGTGTGTGTGTGTGTGTGTGTGTGTGTGTGTGTGTGTGTGTGTGCGTTCGTGTGTGTGTGTGTGTGTGTGTGTGTGTGTGTGTGTGTGTGTGTGTGTGTGTGTGTGTGTGTTGTGTGTGCATGTCTGCGTGTATGTGTGTGGAGCTAATGCTATAGTCAGGAAACTGAATACTGTCACCAGAAACAGAAAGCATGTCAATTACATTGATAGTGTTTTTACCAACTAAACTATTGAGCAGTGCACTCATTACACTGTGCACCGTGCTGTTCAGGAACTCCTGCCTTATTACACAAGACACATTTTCTTCTATTTACTGTGGTTTAAATAATGCTGATTGGGTGATGGGACAATTGTTATACACCAGTGTGCTTTGGGAAAAGTCACTGTCACCCCCAAAGTAATATAAACTATTCTGATGTTTTACAGTCTCAGAGTAGATTGTAGACTTTGAAAGAAATGGGCCCTTACTGTATCAGGTCTCAATGGATTGCCTAGATAATTTTGGATATCTTGTAACATATCATGGTGATACCCTGGAAATAAGGAGACAGTCTAGGACAGAAGAATTTAGAGGAAAATGCATTAAAATTAGGCTTATTGGAGTAGCTAGTTAATAAAGAGAGGAGAATGCATTTGAGCAAAGTAATGAGGAATGGTACCTTAATCTGAGGTAAATGGGCTTCAGGTAATAGAAGACCATTGTTACTCTGCACCTTTTTTAACACTAGAGTATTTTGAGTATTGCAGAAGTCATTTGGGAGAAGACAACAGAGTCTAGGTTCATATGTTCATAGGCTGGTACTAGGCTATCAGCCCTAGGGCCTATACAAGCCTAGCTAAAGAATTCCCCGGATATTTCTTCCCAAAATATTTACTTCGCTGGACCCCTGTCTAGTAGGCTGACTGACATGATCCCCAGGGTGAATTTCCTATCTCCCATCCAATCATCAAGGTTCCTTTTGAAGAGGGCAAAGGTGGCGCTCTGCTTGACATGTATGGGCAGTCTATTCCAGAGTATGGGGAGTCTCTGGGTCAGGAACCTATCCCTCCAGCATGTTTTGTTCATTGTGATGACAAGGTTTAGATCCCTGGAGCGTGCGTCTCTGAGGGATTGGGATTTCTTTAAGTGGAGCATGTCCAACAGCTCAGGGTTTGACATGGCTTTGTATGTTAAGCAGAGATCACCTCTGAGTAGACGATATGCCACAGAGTATAAATAATAGTTAACAGCACAATGAATTTGTGATCCATTTGAAGGCGAAAAGCCGAGGTACCAGATCGCAATAAACGTTGGCTTGGCACTGGCTTCCTGTGTTGTTCGTTATAGCTGGAGTTTTTCTAGATGGTCAGCATAGTGCATCTGCTTTAGGCCTGTGATTATTTTAGTGAGGTATTTCTGAGGCCTTTCTAGCAGTTGCAGATGTCTTGTGAGTTACATACCAGATGGGGCATTGTACTCTATAATGGGTCTAATGAGGGATGAGTACAGTGGGACAATGACCTCCTTTTTTCTGGATGAAAAGCCCTTAGTGATGAGGTGTGCCACATAGAAGGATTTCCTGACTGTTGTGGCGATGTGGTTATTGAAGGTGAGACCACTGTCCACCTGTGTCTCTAAGTATCTCATCACATTTTCATTGTTTAGTGTACTGCCACCTATGTGGTAATTCATGGGTACATGGTTTTTCCCAAAGGGGATAACTATACATTTCTTGGTATTAAGTTTGAGCCCATGGCTCTGGCACCAAGTATCTGTTTCTGTAAGGCCTTATAGCAGAATATCCACATTGTTTGGGGATTCACTAATGGCTCCCAGTTTGCAGTCATCTGCGAACTTTGTTAGCCAGAGTCCCTTTGTTTTTGTGCAGTACAGCTACTGAAAAGAGAAATTGAATGAGGCTGCTGTATTCATCTCCAATACAGGAGGTCTCAGGGTGCTCTATAGTGGAAATCCTGGTAATGGGAATATACATTTTGCCTAACCATAGTTATTCTGTTAAAATATATTGTTTGTCTTGTCAGCTGTAGTGGTAAAAGACTGCAGATGTATTGTCTATGAACACCCCTTGGAAGTGGTTAAAGGACTGTACTGAACTCAACATTTTAACACATGTATTTTCTTTCACTTACATCACTCTTTTGTTTCCTTTCTGACAAAGTCAGACAGTTTTATTTTGCAGCAATAAAAAATTCAGTGTTGTATGAGGAATTTTATCATACACTGCTTTTTGTTGTAAGCCTTTTATATTAACATCAACCATGAACTTACTTTCCCAAACTACCTTTTTGCTGTCATGAAGGTCTGCTTTTATTGCAGGACCAAGCCTCCATATGGACACAGGGCAAATATTCTCTAGGAATGTCCATTCTTTAGCATTAACAATTTTCATACACTTTACCACATATGCTGCTCAGACAGGATTTAATATAATATAATCCTAAGTACAATTATATACTTTATTCCTGGCACCACCTGACAAAATTCAGTATTCTGTGAAATTATACACTTTGCCAAATGTGGCACTTAATAAAATATAGTGCTATACTAACCATCAACATTTGTCAGTAATTTAGAATAATTAACCTTCAAGTATTTTGTAATTCTTAACAAGCAAGGCTTATACATCTACCATTTTTAGGAATGTCTTCATAATAGTACATTTCAAAACAATGCATCTCTTTTCAGAAAGCTTTTATCAAATAAACTGTACACTTTTTTACTGCTTCAAGATACCATACTATCTCTTTGAATTGAAGAGCCTGTTAAGTTTTCACTCTGCACATTAAAAAGCCATTAACAATTTGATTTCCTTTCATTGTAAAAGTCAACAATTTCCATGCTACAAACTTCTTCAGTAGAACGTCAGGACACAAATAATGCAATGCAGAAATACAATTGGATTTACTTCTGTGCATCAATATCTTTGAACATTTTCAGAAACAGAACACAACTGGCTTCAGTAGCACTTCATATGTCACTTTAACCTCATTTAAACATATGCATCGCTGTCACCATTCTCAGTGCAGGGTCTATATTAGAAGCACGAAAATGCTTCTGAGAGAATACAAAAACAGCGACACATATTCATCGAATCGCATTTAAGTGATTCGATGAATATGTCATAGGGCAAGGAGATAGTTGGCCAACTTCACAGAGTTGCCCTTTCCTTCCCTATAGTGCAATCTCGGAGTTGGTATATTTAGTTAGGAAGGTGTGGAGGGAAGAGCTCCCCACATTGGGGGTGTGGGGGGCAAAGGCCTTCCACCTGTTTATGATGTTAAATTATTTTTTTTTAGCGAATAGGGTTATGGCTGACAAAGTTTGCAGATGACTGCAAACTGGGCGCCATAGTCGAAAACACATCTGACACAGATATCCTTCAGAAGGGCCTCACAGAAACGGATAACTGGTGCCAGAGCCATGGCCTAAAGTTAAACGCCAAGAAATGCATAGTCATACCCTTCGGGAAAAACAAAGTTACCCCTAGCTACCATATAGGTGGCAATCCACTGAGCACAGAAGAAGTCATCAGGGATCTGGGGACCCAGGTTGACAGTAACCTTTCGTTTGACACTCATGTTGCCAAAGTAGTTAGGAAAACCTTCTACATTGCCCACCTGATCATGAAAGGATTCACATCTAGATCTAGGGAGGTCATCGTCCCCCTGTACTCATCACTCATTAGACCTATGATTGAGTACAATGCCCCATTCGGAATGTATCTGACCCGACACCTGCAGCAGCTGGAAAGGCCCCAAAAGTTCCTCACCAAAAGGATTATGCTGCCAGACTGAAAGAACTCCAGCTCTATTCAGTCGCATACCGCTTGCTCAGAGGTGACCTGTGCCTGACATATAAGGCCATGTCAAACCCAGATTTGATGAATATGCTTCACCTCAAAAAATCTAGATCCCTCAGAACCACAAGGGCGGGAGACTTAAACCTTGACATGGTTATTAATAGAATGTGCTGGAGGGACAGATTCATCACCCAGAGACTCCCTATGCTGTAGAACAAAATCCTGGTACATGTGAGGCAGAGCACCTCGCTGGCCTTGTTCAAGAGGAATCTTGACCAATGGATGGGAGATCGCAGATATATCCCAGGGATTACTTCAGTGTCACTGCTTGACAGAGGCACAGCAAAATAATAGGCATAGTTTTCTTCAAACTAAAGGGGTGGCGAAAGCCACATAACTATGGGCTAGGCTTATAAATGCCCTTGGGCAGATAGCCTAGTATGAACCTATGAACCTATGAACCTATGAATGGCCATGTAAGTTTTTTCCCTAGGAAAAAATTTGCTTATATGGCCATTTGCTGTTGTTAGGTTTCGTGCATTATGTGTCGACTTTTATGTAGTCGCACATATGCACTTTCAGTCTTATAATATAGACCCTCAGTGCATGCACTAAACTGCCTGACATATTTCCCACAGTAAAAGTTCAACACGTTCCCTCAATGTACCCCACTGTACATGCTTTACAACTATCTGACTTATTTTCACAAAAACACTGCTACAATAATTTGTTCCTGTACGTGGCTAAAGATACAATTTGGTTTGACATACAGTTTTACCAAAACTCTATACATTACTCTTCTGCACTTTGCTTTTACTAGGGGTAATTTCCACAACGTTGTTCCACCAGCACACCGCAGTGCTTTATAGTTCATTGATTTCAGTTCTGCCTTTACAGTTTGACAATTTCAATGCTTCTTCTTCTTTCAGTTTGTACCAGTTCTTCTTAATCACATTCTGAAATGCTTTGGTGTGCCTATTATAACTAGTGGTAAATCTTAACTTAGTTGTACCACCAGCATTTTGGTTCAAATTTGTTGAATGTAAGGTATAACTCAGCTAAAGCGTCTTCTGTGTGGAGACATGCGTGAATGGGCGTATCTTCGTTGAAGGTTGTGCATCAGAGCTGGCAACTTGGCATGTAAAAATCTACTGTCAATCATTAGCGGACCGGAGTTCCGCTGTGGCGACCCCTAACTAGGAAAAGCCGAAAGACACAACAACAACATATTCAAAAAAGGCTTTGCTTTTTTAATTTTTTTTTTGCATAGCAATATCATTTTAATTACATTTACATAATCTATACTATAATCTTGATTCACAAACTCATAACTTAGGCTCTCAATCTGTTCTTCAAAAGACAGTACTGTTCTTGTTCAACCTCAAACACCTAATCATTTGCCCTTTCACTACATTTTTAAAGCAAAGTATTAGGCTTACTTGTAGGATGTAAATATAAAACCACAAAAATCTTGCTGCAAAATGGGCCAAAAAATATCCAGAACTGTAAAAATATGAAACTGTCTTCCTAGGAGATGTAAATATTGATTGGAGTACCCTTGACAGCTACTCCCCTGCCAATAGCATCAATCTGTTCAGTTTTATTCAGCTAATTAATACCCCTACAAGACTAAACAAAAACTCCAATAAAGGTGCAACTCTTGACTGGATCCTATCCAGCAACCCTCACCTCTACCATAACCCTAGAACCCTCCCTGATGCCCTGAGTGATCACTTACCAATCAGTATTCACAGATGTACTCCCCAGCTAAATAAACCACATCTACTCAAATTCTACTGTAAACTCGCTGCTTTCAACCCCACCATCTTCAATGATAGACTTACCTTTGTAAATTGGTATAACTTACACTTACTTCCTCTCAATGATGCCAAACTTACATCCAATTGCATCTTTCTTGGCATACTTGACTCACAATGACCGCCTCGCAAAATAAGAATAAAATCAAACTATGCCCCTTGGCTCAGTATTGATACTTGTACACTAATGCACAAAAGAGACTCCACCTGAAAAACCTTGCAAAAAACAACCCCCCCCTCTCACCACCAATTATTTAAAGAAATAAGAAATCGCACAAAAAGAATAAATGCATCATGATAAAAAAATTCTACTTCAAGGCCCAATCCACTTATCAATCCAACTCCAAAAACCTCTGAAGAAATATTAACTCAGTCTTTCACCCTGGTAAACCCCATACTCCCAGCCCTTACCACAACCTTACAAACCAAGACAATGCCTCCCTCCTTAATCATTTTTTTATTGATACCATCAGCAAACTAATGCCAACCACAACCCCCGACTAAAAATACCTCCTCAAATCACAAATAATGGCACATTTCTCTCTCAACCCTATCGCAACCTCTTACATAAAGTCTTTCCTTCTAAAACTTAAACCTTGCTCTCCCTCTGCTGACAATCGATCCCCCACTTTCTGAAACTAGCAGGTAAATCTATTGCCTATCCAATTTCAATATTTATCAATAGATCTATTAGAGAAGCTATCATGCTCAACATCTGGAAGTCTTTCTATGTGATTCCACTTCACAAGTGTGGCAACTCCACTAATCCCTCCAACTATAGACCCATTGCTATACTGTCCCCATTATCCAAAATCCTTGAAAAATGCATACATAATCAGATACTGAAATTCCTCATCCACAATAACCTCCTCTGTCCTACCCAACATAGATTTTGACCAAGCCACAGTACCTCTACTGCCCTTCTATCCTTTACTCACATTATCGCAGAAGCTAGAGATAACAACAGACTGGTCTTTTCTCTATTCTTAGACCTTTTGAGAGCATTTGACACAGTATCACACTCCAAACTATTTAACAAACTGGCTGACTTACACCTTTCCTCTTCTACCCTCTCTTGGTTCTCCAGCTATCTCTCAGGCGGACTACATTCTGTGAAATGGCAGTCGTCCTAATCTACATTTCTACCTGTTCACACTGGCATTCCACAGGGCTCTATCCTGGGACACCTTCTTTTTAACATCTTTACCAATGACCTCCATTCTTCCACTATCCACTCAACCTTCATACAATATGCAGACAACTCTACTCTGATCACATCCTCAAGCTCAATCTCACAACTTCAGATACTTACACAACAATCTTTCCTCTCGGTTGAAAGCTGGCTTAGTGAAAATCATCTCATTCTGAATCCAAAAAAAAAAAACAAAACTCCTCCTTCTCCCCAAGGCTAGTGATCACCTTATGCTCTCGTTCTCTATCACTTCCTTAAACAAAACCATCATCAATGTTGAAACTCACACAAAATTACTTGGGATGATTATTGATGACCAACTAAAATTTGACTTGCATATCCAGCAATTAGTTAAGAAAACCAATCAAAAACTTGGTATTTTATATCATAATAAAAAAAAATGTCTATCTTCCAGTTCCAGACTGTCCCTGGTACAAGCCCACCTACTTCCTAGCCTCCTCTATGAAGCCCCAGTTCTTACTAACCAGCAATCCTGCTTGCTCTCCAAACTGGAACAAACTTATAATAAAATTGCAAAATTTGCAGCTAACTTACCTAATTCAACCCACAACTGTCTGGATCTTAATAAGCTACACTGGACTGAACTCCTCCATCAACTCAAATTATCTTAACCCCACATAACCATGTTCCTTCTCAATAACCCTAGTGCTCGTCCCTCTCTTTCCAGTCTAATTACATACTATACCCCTTCCTGCCCCTGACATGGTATTGGCAAATTCCTTCTACAAACCTATAGCTCCAAAATGAATATTGGCAATTTTCTATATAAATGCTCCATAACAAAATTCTGGAACAAACTCCCTACCAATTTATGTTCCATCACTCACACTAACCATTTCAAAAAAGAACTAAATAATGTTCTCCTAAACACTTGGCTGTGCTTCTGTCATGCCGCATCCTAATCTTGTTTCTACTACCTATTATCTCCCTTATCTATTTCTTTGGACAGTTTGTTGGCTGGCTCGGCTTAGTTTAGCTAAGGAACTATATACACTGTATGGAATGTACTATGTTTTTCATCATTATATTTACTTGGTGATTATTAAGTTTCCTTTCTTATTTACAAATGCGTACTACCTTATTATGTATATATATATATATATATATATATATATATATATATATATATATATATATATATATATATATCTACACATACATTGTAAAATTTGCCTTTGTTACTTTAAGGTATCTATTATGGTAAAAATAGTAATTGTCTTTCTTGGAGCTTTTTCTCCTTGGGTCTCCACTGAAAATGGGCCTGTGCTCAATTGGACTAACCAAGTTAACAAATGTGAAATAAATACATAAATACATAACTAACTAACTAACTAACTAACTAACTAACTAAATAAATAAATAAATATAATATAAATATTAAATGTAGTTGTTAAGTGGTTTTATTCGTGAACATTGAATGTCATCAGAACAATTATCTTACTACATAAATCTGTTTAAACACCCTTCTCAAAAGCACATGACTATACACCACCAACCAATAAAAAAAAACAGCATATCCTAATTAAATAAAATACAGTGGCTGTTTTATAAAACTAACAGCCTTCTGACAGAAATAATCAGATGTCATAATGTTTCAATTTTTAAAATAGTTGCTTGAACAAAATTCATTTAAACCTGGCTTGTGACATTTAAAAATTTTGCCACCAAAGCACACAACTTTCATTGCATTCACTCAGAAATCCACCATGAGGATCCAATATCACTTGCTCAAAAACAATACTGCGCTCTAAATTCAATTCAATATGTTTGGATAACACATTGATATATTTCCTAATATCATACCTATATTCATATATGCATTCCCTTAGCTTCCTGCCAGTTTTGATGGCATAGAATGCAGGACAAATCTTACAGTGAGTTAAATATACCACATATCCAGAAGCACAGGAAAAAATGATCTGGAGTGGATTATTTTACCCATAATAGAAATAAAATCTGCCTTGAAGATGTAAGGACATTGCTGGCAGTGGCTACATTTATACATACTGAACTTTTGCTCACCATGTACTCATGGAAAAAGCAGTTTTGTATTTTCCAAATAATTCTTGAAACACCTATCTTTTCTGTTTCTAATCAGGAGTTTGTCTCTCAATTTTGTCAATACATCAGAATTTTCATTAAATAAAGCCCAGTTTTTTATATAAAACATCAGCTATTGGGCCGCTATTCATGGTGAATGTAGTAAAAAAAGATCTTGTATATTTCATTTGTGGTATGTAATCACATTACTGAACACATCTCCACCCCCAATGCTATGGTAGTATAAAAAAAATTCTTCCTCTTAATGACTACTACTGCTAATATTGAGCTTACAAAATGAAAAGGGTATCCCCTTTAAAAAAAAAAAACATGTCTGCTAAAACATCACATTCTTGTACAAAGGTGTTAAATTTGGAAAAACTGACCGTTAACCCCAAACTTTTTCTGGTGTCTGGGGTGACAGCTGTTATAATGTAATAAACATTTATAAAAGTCAGTTTCCTATAAATATTTGATGTAAATTTGCCACTATCATCTTTTTTGAGATTGATATCCAAATAAGTAATAAAATCTTTGTCAACACTGTAAGTAAACTCCAAAAAAATCTACAGTAATATTAATACAGTGAATAAATTTATCTAACTTACTCAAAGTATCTGTCCAATGTATAATAATATTATCAGGAAATCGAGAAAAAAATTTCAACAAAAATTCCTAAAATGACTGTAAAAAATGGGTCTATATTATTTGAACAAAGTTTTAAAACTTCGAATACCATATGGGTGACACCATATGGTTGAAGTTATAAAACTTTGAATAGTGAAAAAAAAAAAAGAAAAAACCAAAAAGTCACCTAACGTGTTAAAGCAGGGGGCAAGCCCCCCTGCATCCCCCACATTGGGGACTGCGCTGCCCACACCCCCACTCTTTAAATATACCAACTCCGAGATTGCACTACAGTGTAGTAAAGGGAAGTCTTCCCTTTACCACATTATAGTGCAGTCTCGACGTTGTTATATTTAAAAAAGCCGGGGGTGTAGGGGTGCAGCAACCTTTAGTTTAGGGTTTAGTCTTTTCTTTTTTTTTCACTATTTGAAGTTTTATAACTTTGACCATATGGTGTCTTTTATATGGTATTTGAAGTTATAAAACTCGTTTAAATAATATAGACCAGTAAAAAATGTATTTACATTCCTAATGGGCGATTATAAAATCTATAAAAATGGGAGCACATGCTGCCCTCATCACCACTCCATTTTTTTGTCTAAACAACTGGCTTTCAAAATAAATAAAATTGTTTTGTAACACTGTCTCCATAAGTGTAACAAAAGTGTTTAATCTTGCCAAGGAAAAAGTTAGATTGGTATTAATACATTTTGAAAACCATTGTAACATGATCCTGTGTGAGATAACTGAATACAAGTCATTAACATCAATAGTTAAAACATTCCTTCACTTGTAAAGGCAACTTCACTTAACTTTCTTAATAAAATCTCAAGAATCTTTACATATCTGGTATAAAACATCCAAACAATTTTTGAGGGTCAAATCCAAAAATGTAGCTATAAAATACATCTTTGACCTTTCCACATCAACTATAGGTCTAGGGGTGGATATTGAATACACTTGTGAACTTTAGGAATGCCAAAAATATTCAGTAATAATGGTTTATCATTAAGCATAAAGATAAACTCATTTCTGTCTACCTAACCATGCAACAGCATATATGTCAGAGTTAAATTAACTTTACCATATGCTATGTTGATTTCACTGTTTGATACGTCCTCATGCACATCTTCTATTAACACAGGATTCATTTGATTTGAATGGTCACTTTTGTCAATAATTACTAAACCACCCCATTATCCAGTTTCATAACTCTCAAGTTTTCATAACCACAGAGTTCATCCAATTTGGTATGTTCACTCAAAGTGAGATTGTAATATTTAGAGCAAACAGAAACATCTAAAAGATATCTAATGTAATATCTTACATGTCCTTTCAAAAATGTGTAATAACTGACGAAAGGGGGGTTAAAATGTTAGGTCTACGTGGACAGGTACTGATGATGTGCAAATGACAGTATCAAACCACAATAAAACATTGAGTCTTCTAATGTATAACTTTAAATCAATTAACACATCAGTCAAATGTGGTCTTCTGACTGGAGCAAAATACATACTTTTTGCCAAATCATTGGCATGAGTAAAGCTAAAATCTTCACATGAATAATTGTAAATCTTAAAATGAATGCCACTATTATAGATGCTTTTAACCAAACTTTGCTCAGGAGGTTCCAAAACTGAAGGAACTAACAATTCCTTTCCCTGTTGTTGATCCTTTATGGTTTGGCCTCTTGTTCTATTTATGACTTCCCATTCTTGTTGGAATTTGACTTCACTGTTCCATTGTTGCGCTCTCTGTTCCAAATTCATTTCATCCTCCTCAGTAATGAATACTATAAAGGAGTTGAGTCATTGTTAATAGATGCCTCATAATCCAAGAGGGAGTGACCAAAATAATTATATAAATATGTATTCCTTCATGTAGATTTCTTTTAAACTTTTGTATTCAACTCACATATTAAATTTTTATCTAGCTGCATGTCTAAGAAGTATATTTAATACAGGGAATATGTTTTCTTAAAAAAATTAAAAAATCAACAGTTGATGTTGGATAATTCCCAAATTGTTCAACAGCTTCAACTGAACTGTTCCATAACATAAAAATATCATCTCAGCAACAAAATGTTTACAGAATGAAACATCTTTAAGATATGGGTTACAAGAGTTAAATACATAATTATCTTCCCATATTGACATTACTAAGTTAGCATAAGTATTGGTGGCCTTATTACCTATTGCTACCCCCTTCTTCTATAGGTAGTAGCAGTCCAGAAATTTCCGAATGTCAGTTTCAAGTACTAATTGTAATAATTCACATATAGTTTGAGTGTGAACATTAGTACAGTCGATATTCAGATTCAAATTCTATCTAATGGCCTCTATACCATAGCTGTTAAAAATAATCGTAAACAGATAATCGGCATCCAATGTAGCAAATAAATATGTATGAGCACTATTATCCTTCTTCCATAAAGCTAACTTTGTTAAAAACTCTGCACTATCCTTAATAAAACTTTGCAAAATTTTAACAACCGTTTCAGTTCATCCTCGAATTATATGAATATAGGTAAAGTAAACCAACCATGTGATGAAACAATTGGTCTAAAAGGAGGGTCATTAAGATGTTTATGAATGTTTAGTAAACCATATATAACTGGTACAAGGGGATGTGTCACATTAAAAAAACACAAT
Organism: Protopterus annectens; assembly: GCF_019279795.1. NCBI lineage: Eukaryota > Metazoa > Chordata > Ceratodontiformes > Protopteridae > Protopterus > Protopterus annectens. Next base: position 281,586,304 of record NC_056744.1, read on the forward strand.
CATTTCAATTCCAGTGAATCCTTTAGATGCATTTTATAGATATGAGCATCATGTTCAGAAATTAGCTTATCATCTAGGGGCTTTCTGATAGGTCATTCTGCAGATGTTCCAACACAGCATCAATATATTTAACCCTACCCATCACTTCCTCATTATTATCAAGTGATTTTAAAGCGAGTTTCTCTTTTTGTATTAAGTTATTGAAGTCATTAGAATTCATATCAGAATAGCTTTTTCACAACAATCAGAGAAAGAACTATTTAAATGTCAGAAGGATCTCTTCTTAATACAAAATAGTAGATTAACATTTCAACAATATATGATGTTAGCGAAATATGTTAATCACGTTCAAACACCATCGAGAGCGTTGGCTAGGATCATTAATCAATCAAAAACAACACTACAAATTTCGGAAATACAATTTAATAATAAAATATATTCTAAAACAGAGGATATTATTAATATTTTTGAGAAAATATATACAAAAATTTATGATGGGCAAAAGGATATGTCCTTACATAGAATCTATGAACAATTTTTACAATCAATTAAGTTTCCAGAAATGGGAGAGGATATTCCAAATGATTTAGTTAAACCGATATCTGAAGAAGACATAGTATATACAATTCAACATATGAAATCACACAAATCACCAGGTCCTGATGGGATGACAGTGGAATTTTATAAAAGGTTTGCGGATATTTTTGGTAAGATACTTTCAGTTATATTTAACTACATAATTAGGAATACTATTAATGATCCTCATCTTAATGCCTCAAAGACTATTTGTATACATAAAGCCAATTCAGATCCTCAAAACCCGATAATTATAGACCGATATCATTAATGAATGTAGACATGAAAATTCTAACCTCCATTATAGCATCTAGACTGAAAAAAATCATGACTCATATAATATCCAAAGAACAGGCTGGATTTATGGCAGGTAGACAAACCAGTGATAATACTCTTACATTACATACTATGATAACACATGCTAAACAAAATAATCTTAATATCTATACCCTTATAACTGATGCACAGAAGGCCTTTGACAGGGTTGATACAATTTTTTTGTTTGCTCTTTTACCTTATTTTAATATATCCCATGAATTTGTTCAAATGTTGCAAATATTATATAGTAATCCCTATACTACACTGTGCATTAATAGAAGCCTTTCCAAAAGAATACAGATTAAGACTGGAACACGCCAGGGCTGCCCTTTGTCCCCTTTACTATTTAATCTTCATCTTGAACCTCTGTTCTTACATATTAAGCAGAATGTTTATCATAATGTCCCAATAATTTATGGAACTAAAATTTTAATGGCAGCTTTTGCGGATGATCTTAATATTTATTGTGCATCTCTAATATCTGACACTGACAAATTATTGAAGGCTGTTAATGATTTTTCAGAAGTTTCTAACTACAAAATTAAGTTGGAAAAAAACAATATTTTTCCTTTAAAGACACCTAAACCTTTTTCGTTATTGCCTTTGGTTGGGCAGGTAACATTTAAAGGAAAAATTAAATATTTAGGTATTGAGTTTTCTACAGCCAATAAAGACTTCTACAATAATAACATTAAAACAATTTGGGACCAAATAATTTCTGATTTCGGGAGGTGGAAAAATTTACGATTGCCACTACTAGCAAAAGTTTCAATTGTTAAAATGAATGTGTTACCACGATTACTTTATAATTTTAGGTCAGCCCAATTAATACTTTCAAAGACATTTTTTTAAAAAATTCATAAAGAATTGGCTAAATTTATTTGGGAACCAAAAAAAAACAGGATATCTTATGATAAATTAATGACCCCAAAAAATAAAGGAGGACTGGATTTGCCTAACTTCGAATTGTACTACCTAATCGTGAAGTCTAATAGAATTCTAAGAATTGCCAACTATGATACAACTACTACTAAGTGGACACCAAACTTGGGTGATTTTGAATTATAAATATATTTTAAAGTTAAACATTAATCCTAAAGCAATACCCTTTTTAGGTAAAGATACTTTGAAAATTTATGGGATTATTGAACATATTAAAACTAATATATTATCTATACAAGATTTATTTCAATCTTTGGATCTGGGTCAGCATATGATGGTTTTTCAACCATTTCATAGAAATCCTAATTTAAAATTGAACAATCAATTAATTGATCTTAAACAGTTTCCACTAATATTTAATTTAACTTTGATTGATATATATATATAAATATCTGGACCGCTCGGCCAATCAAATAAGACAAGAATTTAACTTACTCAAAAATTATCTTGTTATTTTGAGACAAATTAGAGAACTTGCTATGAACTACTTTTTAAATTTTAAACCTGAAGATGAAAATGTTAATAGATGCTTTGAGTTGTGGCAAGCCCTCCAATAGGGTATTAAATATAGGTTCATAGGTTCATAGGTTCATAGGTTTATACTAGGCTATCTGCCCTAAGGCATTTATAAGCCTAGCCCAAATTTTTGTGGCTTATGCCACCCCTTATATGAAAAAATACTGTGCCCATTAGTTTGTTGTGCCTCTGTCCAGCCGTGACACAGAGATGATTCCTGGGATAAACCTATGATCTCCCATCCACAGGTCAAGATTTCTCTTGAACAGAGCCAGCGAGGTGCTCTGCCTCCCATGGACCGGGATTTTATTCCACAGCATAGGGAGTCTCTGAGTGATAAATCTATCCCTCCAGCACATCCTATTTATATCCGTGCTAAGGTTTAAGTCACTTGCTCTAGTGGTTTTGGTGGATTAGGATTTTTTGAGGTGGATCATGTCCATTAATTCCGGGTTGGACATGGCCTTGTATGTCAGGCACATGTCACCTCTGAGCAGATGGTATGCAACTGAATAGAGCTGGAGTTTCTTCAATCTGGCAGCATATGACAGATTTTGGAGTCCCTTTATCCTTTTGGTGAGGAACTTTTGGGGTCTCTCCAATTGCTGCAGATGTCGGGTGAGATACATCCCGAATGGGGCATTGTACTCGATCATTGGTCTGATAAGTGAAGAGTACAGGGGAACAATGACCTCACTAGATCTGGATGTGAATCCCTTCATGATCAGGTGGGCAATGTAGAAGGTCTTTCTAACCACTTTAGCAATGTGAGTGTCAAAAGAAAGGCCACTGTCAACCTGGGTCCCCAGGTCCCTGATAACCTCTTCTGTGCTTAGTGGATTGCCACCTATATGGTAGCTTGGGGTTACCTTGTTTTTCCCGAAGGGTATGACTATACATTTTTGGCGTTTAACTTCAGGCCATGGCTCTGGCACCAGCTATCTGTTTCCGTGAGTCCCTTCTGAAGGATATCCGTGTCCGATGCACTTTCCACTATGGCGCCCAGTTTGCAGTCGTCTGCAAACTTTGTCAGCCAAAGTCCTCCCATGTTGGCCTGTACTTCTGAGAAGTAGATGCCGAACAATAGGGGGCCAAGGACCGAGCCCTGTGGGACACCACTTGTGACCGGCTTGGAGTCTGACATAGCGCCAGCAACTCTAACCCTGTGGGTTCTGTCCTTAAGCCAGTTTGCAACCCATCTTGTGACATATGGGTTTACATTTAAGCTGGTAAGTTTTTCTACAATACCTGAGTGGGGCATTGTGTCGAAGGCCTTTGCAAGGTCAAGGTAGGCTGTATGGACTGCCTTTCCCTCATCAATGGCCTTGGTGACTGTTTCGAAGAAGTCGACCAAGTTCAAAAGGCATGATCTGCCCTTGACGAAGCCAAACTGGGTCGGGTCCAATGTCTGCAAGTCCCCTATATCTTTGTTTATGAGCTCCATTATGATCCTCTCCATAGCTTTGCAGACTAGACTTGTTAAGCTTATGGGGCGGTAATTACCAGGGTCCGTAGAGGCACCACCTTTGTGGAGTGGGACCACAGTTGCCGTACGCCACTCCTTGGGCACGTATCCTGTGGTAAGGCTGAGATTAAACAGCTGCCTTATGTGCAGGTTTAATTTCTCATTTAGCTTGTGTAGCACACAGCCGGGGACACCATCCGGTCCCATTGATGCTGTGTTTTTAGCTTTAGAGAGAGCAGCTTTCACCTGCGCATTTGAGATGTCTGGGAGGCTACACTCTGCTGGGATAGTTATCTCTCCTTTAGGGGGGGAGAGGGGGGTTAAGTTTGCACTGAACCTGTCTGCCAGTATGTTGGCAATGTCTGTGGGTTCAGTGATTTTTGTATAATTTTGGACTAATTCTGAGCATATCTGGGAGTTTCCACCCAGGTTCCTAACATAGCTGAAAAAGGCCTTATGATTGTCCTTTGAATCCATGGCAATGTTTCTCTCAAAATTGGCCTTAGTTGATTTTATGAGTGCTCGTATTTTTTTACTAATAATGATCAGGGGTGACTTCCTTTTATGGATTTTGTTCTATCATGTAATAGCTTTCTCCTCTTATTGTAAAGTTTGTTAATGGCTGGGGTCCACCAGACTGGACGTTTGCCCTTTGTGGAAAGAGTCTTGGTTTTATTTGGGATTGCCTGATCCATGCAGTCCTGGAGGTGTTCATAGAAGGCATTTGTAAGGGCTTCCGCAGCTTGGGTTGTGGTTTCCACTGGCTCAGGGGCCTTGAAGGATACCACACCAGTCTTGAGTAGTGTGAAGTTTGCTTTAGAGAAGTTCTTCACTGTGGTCTTTTTTGTTTGGGGTGGGGGCGGGATGTGGATTTCCAGTGAGATTAGTTTATGATCAGATCTCACCAATGAGGGATATACTTCTGGTGTGGAGCATTTTGTCCCCATGTTTGTGATAATGAGATCTAGTATATTTTCTCCTCTCAAGGGAACAGTGACTAGCTGTTCCATGGCATTTGAATTTATGAACTCCAGGAACCGTTGGGCTAGAAAGTTAGGGCTTGAGTAATGTCAGTCTATATTCGGGTAGTTGAAGTCACCCAATATGATGGTGTTTGGAGATACATTTATACCCTCCAGTGTCTTCAGGAAGGCTGTGTGGGGTTCCTGAGTTTGAGAGGGTGGCCTGTAGCATGCTACAATTTGTAGAGCAGTTTTGCCTATGGTTAGTTGCACCTGGATGGTTTCCGAAGCTTCGTGCGTTACCACCAACCTGGAGGTGTGGGTATCCTTTATGAATATGGATACACCCCCTCCTTTTGTGGTGTGGTCCGGGTTTTGGGGCCGGAACATGATATGAGGTAAAACCTAATAGTGCCGGGGTGCTCTCAGGAGCCTTGAACCAGGTTTCAGTTACAGCACAGACATCGATGTTCTCCATACTGAGAAGGGCCTCAAGTGCGTGCATTTTGAGATTTAGACTTCTGGCATTGAGCAGCATTACCCTCAGTTTCTTCCCATTTTTGTTTTCTAGGGTGGTAGGTTTAGAATTTGAGCCTTGCCTAAAAAAAGGCACTATGGGGGTGGCAAGAGCCTTAGCCAATATCCGGAATCCCAGGGGTGACATGTGCAAGCCGTCCCTTGCGAAGCAGCATGGCTTGTCAAGCATGTCATCCCAGGCAGACAGACACTGGATCCCCTTTGAATGACACCAGACATTAAGCCAATTGTTAAAGCTGATCATCTTGTCTCTATATTGTGGCATCATTCTTGGTGAAGGAAGGATACTGCTCAGGGTCAGGGTCATACCTGCCTGGGCTACATAATCAGAGAGCTCCTCTATGTCTCTTTTCATGTAGTCCAGGGAGGTACGTCTCAGGTCGTTCACACCAGCATGGACAATGACTGTGTCATATTTGTACTTGCCGTGGAGTGACCAGAGTGCTTGTGTTATGTGGCGGATTCTAGCACCCGATAGGCAGCTTACTGTGACCCTCTCCTTGTTCAGCCTGGTGAGTGGGACGTCAGTGTGTCTGACTATGGAGTCACCTATGACAAGTATGTTTGGTGTTGTATTTGGCCTTAAGGGCTGTGACTGCTTTGCACACTGCTTTTGTGGCTTATGTGTTGCTTGTGGGGTGTCTTGAGGTAGCAGTTGTTTGGGTGTCTGCTTTGGAGGCCTCTGCTGTTTAGGTAAATTTTTACTCAGAGCCTCCGAGTATGTATTTGTGTGTTTATGTGTTTGATTCAGTGGTGTGGTAGCATTATGTGAGGCTGGTTTTGTGGTGTGTGTAGTTGCCTTCTCCTCCTGTCTGGTCTTGCCAGTCCTGAGTTGAGAAAGCTCAGCCTCCAGTTTGGCTAAATAGCTGCATCTCTCGCAAGTATTTGTGTTATGTGGGAGGAGGAGAGGGTTGTCTGTGTACATGAGGCAGTTATAACATTCCCAGATTCACCAGCTGGACCGGAGAGGAGATTGACAACTGACCTTTGGACATGCTAGAATAATATTGGGAATTCCTTAATAATTGAAAACAAGGGCCAGTGGGGAGTGAGGGTGTAGTGCTTTTAATTTTTAGTGCTGACTTATATAATTGCTTTAGTGAGCAAGTGCTAGGTAACTTGAGTGCAATGTGTTACAAGTAACTAAATGCAAAAACGACAAACAGTAACTTTCTTTCAAGTGAAACAAGGAACTAGTACAGTAAGCAATGCAGATATCACTAGTGATCCACAGAAGCGCTGAGAAGCCGCGTATTAGGTGGAATTAGCTTCCAGGGAAATAACAAGCAAACAAACAACAAGCATATAAACAAAGCTAGATTCAGAAGGCCTGGATCTAGTCTATGCTAGAGCAAACAAGGTGTACCAATTTCAGTAAGATACAGTTCAAATATTCAGGCACTATAAACCCTCAACCAGAAATTCCCAGCTCAGAAGGGCAGAGTCCAGCCTCTTCTCCCACAAGAGTGCAGACCACAAACCTTCTTAATGTAAAATAACTGGCCTGAAGCCCAAGTGCCTAAACCAGAACTAATACCCTTGGACACTGGGCTCTCAATCAGCAGTTCCCAACTTAGAAGGATGAAAGCTACCTGTCCTGCCACCACAGTGCTTGCCACAAACCTTCCTAATGTAAAACAACTGGTCCAAAGCCTAAGTGCTTAATCCAAAAGACTTAGAATGATAGCTACACTTTAATCAAGTTACAACCAAGCAGTAATAAATAGAATTGAATACTTTAGAGAATGTCTGGATTAGTGCTCAAGTTACACAAACAAAGCTAGATCCAGCAGGCCCGAATCCAATCTATGCCACAGCAAACAAGGCGCACCAACTTCGGTAAGAAGAGGTTCAGATATGCATGCACTATAAGCAGATAAACAACAAGAATATAAACAAAGCTAGATTCAGCAGGCCTGGATCTAGTCTATGCTAGAGCAAACAAGGTGTACCAATTTCAGTAAGATACAGTTCAAATATTCAGGCACTATAAGCCTTTAACCAGAAATTCCCAGCTCAGAAGGGCAGAGTCCAGCCTCTCCTCCCACAAGAGTGCAGACCACGAACCCTCTTAATGTAAAATAACTGGCCTGAAAGCCCAAGTGCTTAAACCAGAATTAATACACTTTTAGAATAACAGACACTGAGCCCTCAATCAGCAGTTCCCAACCTAGAAGGATGTAAGCTACCTGTTCTGCCACAACAGTGCAGACCACAAACCCTCTCAGTGCAAAACAACTGGTCCGAAGTCCAAGTGTTTAAACCAAAAGGCTTAGAATGAGTTACACCAAGCAGTAATAAATACAATTGAGTATTTTTAAGATGATGCAAAAGTAAAATGAAGTAGGTAGAAACACAAGTACAGTAAAAGGAGATAATTTTTTTTTTTTTTTTTTTTTTTTTTTTTTATCTGAACAAGTGCTGAGAACAAAGAAACAGATTTGAGTGCTGAAATTAGAAAACTGGCTAGTTATAAGAAAAAAAAAACAAGCTAGAAGGCTTCCCTCAAACACAGAAGGGCCTGGGGGCACAGAAGCCTACAAATAGTCTATACCACTTAACAGGAAAGGCAGGAAATAAGCTTAATTTTTTTTTTTTGTCTGTTTCCCAGATGCTCTCTTTGTACACAGTAGGAGTGCCTGAAATCAGAATATGATCTCACTGCACTCAGTTGAGTGAGCAAATGAGATGGGCCCAGAGGCAGGCTGAGGGGCGGGTAGTTTCAAGGCCACCAAGATTAACACCAAAACAAAAACAGGGAGAGTGGGTGGGAATAACTGAAGAGCAGAATAACTGCCACTTGAGTTAAATATTCCTTCAACACAGTTTAAATCAAATTAAATACTGTATTTTTTTAAAAAAGTGCAGATAAAGGTACTTAAATTCTCTTATACGTCCAGTTGAATATAACCAAGTTCTTAGCTGGCCAAAGCTGAGGTTTTTAAGCAATAAAAATTTCACAATGCACCACTTAAAAAGGCAAGGACAGGAAATCAAAGAATGTGGCTACCCCCACTCCTGTAATTACTAGCAAATAACACACTAGCTTCAGTTCAAGTTACTAAAGAGCAGAATAACTGCCACTTGAGTTAAATATTCCTTCAACACAGTTTAAATATATAACAACAACAAATAAATTAATTAAAGACTTTAAATTTCATGATAAAATTTTGTTATCCAACTATTGGGAAGAGAAAATTTTAGTGACAGACAAAAGTAATATGTTAAAAGCAATTGACCTATCAAATCTACTTCTCTTCAAAAATTGATGTATACCCAGTTGATGATATGGAATAATGCATATTATACACGCCTTACCATGCATAAATTTAATGCTAAAAACTCTCCAACTTGTCCATACTGTAAAAATCAACCGGCTGATCTTCTTCATATGTTCTGGAGCTGTAAATGCATATATAAGCTTTGGAATTCCCTTAAGATTCAACTTCAGAAGATGGGTTACCAAAGTACAATGTTGTCATGGAAATTTACAATTTTACATATTCCTCCGAAAGAAATCCCTAGATCACAAAGTACCATATATATTAATATTTTTTTGTTAATGAAGCTTTATATAGCCACTAATTGGTTAGACCCATCTAAGACATCTTGGGAAAACTTTAGAGTTTTGGCAACAAGGCATATATTAGCTCATAAACTACTCTTAAGTCCGAATAATAAAAACATTAATAACCCAAAAATTTGGGAACAGATATTTAATATTATATTAGCATAATACTTTTCACTTGAAGGCATTCACATTTATATACTTGCTTGGAGAGAATTTTGTATTTAAACTGTATATTACTGGAAATGTTATTAACTACTTTTTGTTTTGTCTCTATTCTTAATGTTTTACATGGAAGCTCTTGTAAATATTGTGTATTTGTTTGGTGTGATAGTTAGTGATATTAGTTAGTAGTCCTTTATTTTATATTTTTTCTTTTAAAATTTTGTGTTTGTTTTTACTTGTGTATGAAAATAATATAACAATAAAGATTTATTATGGAAAAAAAAAAGAATATCTTTTTTACACATTTGAACCAAAATGCAGGTGCTACTGAGTAAAAAATTACTACCAGTTAAAATCAGCACACCAAAGCATTTCAGAGTGTGATTAAGAAGAACTGTGGTGCTGCGGTAGTGTTGTCGCCTCACAGTAAGATGTTGTCCTGTTCGATTCTCAGCTAAAGCGTCTTCTGTGTGGAGACATGCGTGAGTGGGCGTGCCTTCATTGAAGGTTGTGCGTCAGAGCTGGCAACTCAGTACATAAAAATATACTGCCAATCGTTAGCGGACCGGCGTTCTGCTGTGGCAACCTCTAACATAGAGAAGCCGAAAGACACAACAACATTAAGAAGAACTGGTACATATTGCAAGAAGTGGAAGTAGTGAAATGCTATCTCGCTCTAAATCCAAAGTTTGTTTATAGGAAAGGTAAGTTTAAAAAAAGGGTTGTATTATAAAAATCTTAGAATGAGAGAGAGAAAAGAGCACCACAAAGGTTGGGTACTTTTCTGTGTCATAATTGAACTTTTTGTGTGCTGATAAATATAAATCCTTTACTTCTTCACCTTGTTACAAAAACTGAATACAGATTTAAGAGTTACGCAACATGTAACACCATTAATGTTGTGCATGTTGCTACCTGTATGAAATGTGACTCTTCTATATATGTAAGACAAACAGAAAACCTAAAGACATGATTATGTGACATATATCAGATATAAAGAGATTATTAAAGACAAATGCTTTTGCAAAGCATATAATAGAGAATGCTGAAACACATCACTTTAAGTTTGCATTTTTACAAGTGGTTAGGAACTGTGATAGTGGTGGGGATTTGGTAAGCAGAACTGAAGCTCTAGAAGTAAAAATGGATGAAAATGTTAAGGTCTTATCAGCTGCTAGGGTTGAATGAAATGTGTAATTTAAAACCGTATTTAAAACTGCGACCACTGAAATAATGAATTTTATTGTTTTAATCTAGGATGTTTATATTTCGCTATTACTATTTTTTTGGCTTTTAAGAGATGATTATGTTAATTAGGATGATGTCACTGAAGGAGGTTATTTAAATGGTTCTGTTTTTTATTGCAATTTTTAAACCTGAAGCATGTTGTTTGAAAGCTTTTTTGAGCTCTTCTTTCTATCAAAGCTTGTGACATAAATAGGACATGTTGGAACAGGCTCCCCATCCGTGTGAAGCAGAGTTCCTCCCATCCCTATTTTAGTGCAACTTTTACCAGTGGATGGATAATCCTAATACACGTACACACACACACACACACACACACACACACACACACACACACACACATACACACACACACACACACACACACACACACAGACACGCATTTAATATCTACATCGGCTAATATCTATATCTCTCTCTCTCTCTCTATATATATATATATATACGTATATATATATATATATATATATATATATATATATATATATATATATATATAAATATATATATATATATATATATATATATATATATATACATATATCTATATATATATATATATATATATATATATATATATATATATATATTAGATAACTGGGTTATAGGCAGCCCATCAAAATGCACTTTCTTTTTCCTTCTTCGAAAAGCAAACTAACTGTTTTCAACAATCTTTTAGTGTACTCCTCCTTTGATGTGTGTTTTATTCAGTCACTTCATGTGCATTTTATTCAGTCACTTGAATTTCAATATCATGCAGGTGACAAGTGCACTTTGAAAGCAATACATGCATAAATGTATGAATATATATATGTATATATGGATTTAGGACATTTGCTCAAATGAGCAAATGTCCGAATCCATAACCACCGAACACACTTTAACGAAAGTGCTTTGATCAAAAAAGCACTTTCGTTAAAGCATGTTACAAAAAAAAAAAAAATTACATTAAAGTTTTAGCAGGGGGGGCTTTGCCCCCCTACACCCCCCACACCCCCCACTTTAATATTCTCCCTCTGAGACCGCACTACAGTGGGGAAAAGGGAATTTTCCCTTATCGACACCGTAGTACGGCCTCGGCAACAGGCATACTTACGAGAAAGTGCTTCTTCGGTGAAAACCACTTTCGCGTAAGTATGCCCGGCCGCTTGGGTTTCGGACCTTTGCTCATTTGAGCAAACGTCCTAGACCCATATATGTATATATATATATATATATATATATATATATATATATATATATATATATATATATATATATATATATATATATATATATATGCATATATATATATATATATATA
>NC_056744.1:281602900-281662900 GCF_019279795.1 Protopterus annectens
TGCACCTAGCTAAGTATACCACATTGACTATATTACAATTCGCTTGCAGCTTAGAAGAATATACCTTTTGAATAACAGGATGGACATACATGTGATCATTGGATGTATATATATCTGCATGCTTTACAACGCATACAGGGATATGTTCCATACCTCCTGGTTCTACTAACCTTGCTTCTGTTCCTATCATACAGAATTTGTTTCATATTCTTATTTCATTTAAATACGAAACTAGGAACATCTCCAACTAGCCCTCTCAAGGCATCACCAGTCTGTAAAATTCTCCAGTTATCCCATATTATATCACAAACACCACTAATATTGCTACTATATTTAATATATAAATTTATATTACCTTTCTGTTTAGCCCAATCTTCTACCCTTGCGAGCCTATTCTCCATACCTTTCCTAGAATACCATGGAGCTGCTCTGGTCTCTCTCAGTTGCAAAGTATCTTTTACCACCTTATTCACTTTACTATTATGGTATCCGCTGGTAGTGAAATGAGACTTCAAATCTCCTATCTCAGTGCATAGTTGTCCTTCATCTGTGCATAGCCTTGATGTCGTATATGTCTGACCTATAATAATATCATGAAAACAAAGCCGGGGTACATACTATCCTTTGCTAACAGCCCATTCTTCCAACATTTTTTTCTAAAAACCTTCATGTTAATCCTATTAAACTCATCGCTTTCTAATTTTATTTCTAAAAAATCAATCTCAGTATAAGAATACTGTGTTGAAAAATGTAAAAAACTTGTGGTAGACTCTAAATAAAGGACAAAATTCCTCAATGCTTCTACTGTGCCCATCCACAACAGGAATAGATTATCCATAAATTGTGAATAGAAAACTGTAAATTCCTTCCACTCATGATCTATCTGAACCAAAACTTCTTTTTCACACTGGGCCAATACTACATTGGCATATGAATTTGTGCACGGGATGCCCATGGCTACCCCCAAGCATTGCCAATAATGCTGCTGTTCAAAGAGGAATATATTGTCCTCTAATATTACATCTAATAATGATGTTACTTGTAACTATATCGTCTTGTCCAAACTACTATGTAATCGTATAAATTGCTTAATCGCCTGTGCGCCATACCTATTAGGTATGATGGTAAACAGACTCTGCACATCTAGCGTAATTAACAACAAATGATTATTAAAACTCCTACTAGATAAAAATTCATACAAACTTGTCAAAAAATGGGCACTATCCTATAAAATTCTAGGTGCAGAAGAAACCACCAGTCTCAACTTGGATTCAACCCAAAAAAAACAATATTCAGTAATCCACCCCTTACCTGAAACTATATGTCTTAGGGGTAGATCTGTTGCATCTTTATGTATCTTAGGCAACGCTTTAAATATTGGTAAAAACTGGATGCTGTACTGAAAAGAAAGAAAACATCCCATCAGTTATAACATCACTGTCCCTTAATTCAGAAAAAAACACTTTTGACTTGCGTAACAATATTATTCACTTGGGACAGTGTAATTTGCACGTGTCTTCCTGCTCAAGCATCCATTTAATTTTGTTGACATAATGTACTGAATCCATTAAAACAATCTCCCGTCCCTTATCTGCAGGTCTTATCACAATTTCATTGTTATCCATCAAAGATCTCAATGCTTCCCTCTCACTTGCAGACAAATTATGTAAATATTTAAAATGATCAGATCTTTTAAACTGTCTTAACTGATCCTCACAAGTCCTGATAAAAGTCTCTATCACTGGATTCATGGGTGGTACATAATTACTGGGTTTCCCAAATTGCCCATATTGACATCCATATCTGTAGAATTACCAAACATTTGTCTAAGTTGCAATGTCCTACCAAACTAAAACTATATCAGTATATCGTGAACGGTCTGCCAGAACAAAGTTCAATCCTTTACCGAGTAAGCGATGTAGCAAAGTCGATAAAACATGACTAGAAAAGATTATAAACCAACTCAACAGTACCTGTAGTCAAGAAGAGATTTTCCTCCATTTGCGTTCTCTGCTCTTTGCTCATTGGCTGTGACCATTCACTTGTAATTCCATCTTCTTCTCTTTCTTTTTCCTTACAGGCACTGGCAGTTGTGGATAAACTAATTGTGAATACAAAGTCTTGGGTCTAGTCCCTAACCCAGGATCTAATGAAACTGCTGCTCCCTTGTTGGAAGCAATGCCATGATTAGGCTTCCCCTGGTCAACACGATCCTCCTTCTGCTCACTTCCAACTGACAACACTTCCGGTAACGCCTTCCTCTCTGGCGCCTCATTGCTCAGTCGCAATTGGCTGATGGCAGGTGTTACAGATGCTACCTGATTCGGTGATGCTACTGATCATTTTCCGTCAGCTGTTGCAGGCACTGAAGCATTATGAACTGAATAATTCCTGTCAGTTCCTTGCCGAGCTTTCAGCCATGCAAAGATGTTCCCATTACTAAAGTCAAGGAAGTCTCTATTCAACTTCTTTGTCTTGACTTGCTGGATTTTTTTATCAGAGGCACTGACTGCACAGTACAATGAATCTAGCTTCAGTAAGTATATTTCACTGGGGAACTTCCTCTCAATTGCTGCCTGGTGCTTCTCAATAGACTTAATTAACTTAAACTTTATAACCATGACTATCACACAACTAAGTCTAGTCTGTCTTCTCATAATTCTTTATAACACCACATGTTATCACTCTAGCAATATCCCTAAATGTAGTAGCACAACACTATATTATGCACTCTCATATACAGACACCGCACATTATAATAATATCTGCCCACAATTGTTCAAGAACTACATAACGGACCAGTTCAGAACTAAACATATATGCTCTCATTCCTACTCCAAAAAAACACAATATTTTCTCACACTCATCACCAAACTCCAACATCTGTATCACCATTTTAACACCAGACTCACCATAAGTGGGGATATCCACCCTAACCTAGGCCCAAATCCATCCTGTCCAACACAAACTGCTCCAACATAAATGTCAAAACATAACACCCCCACTATCTTCATCCCTGGGCAAATCAACAACAGCAGCAAAACCAATCATCTCTAATGCTAAATATTAATATTAGAAGTATCAAAAATAAAATACCTGAACTCCAGGCCACAATAGCACACTACTCCCTAGACATAGTTGCTTTAACAGAAACCTGGATAAATAAAAACATAGCTGACTCAGAAGTTCTCCCTACCGGCTACAATATCATTAGACAAGACATACCACTTTGTAACGGGGATGGAACTGCCTTACTGTATAAGTCTGTACGTACGTCAATTACCAAACTCCTACCCCTCCCACAATAATTGGGACATACTTATCTCACAACTTCAACTTCACCCTAAAAAGGCCATCACCACAACTGTGATCTATATTCCACCTGTTAATACACCTGCTAGCCTTGAAGACTTCGTATCCTGGTGTTCTTCCACATACTCACAAGAAACTCTTATTCTGGGGGATTTCAACCTAGATTGGTTCACCTGCATATCAGAACCACCAAGTAATCTAATAAATCTCCATGGCTACCAGCAGCTAGTCCAAATTCCAGCTAGATGTGATAAAAAATCTAAAAGGGAATCCATCCTTGACTGGGTCCTAACTAACAACCCCACATTGTACCTCCATGCAGGCAGTCTTCCAGACACCTTAATTGACCACAACATAATATACCTTATACGTAGTAGAACAAACATATGCAAAACCACTAACTATATATCCACTAGAAACACAAACAATTCTCTCCTGAGGTCCTCAATACTTTACTGTGCAACAGTGACTGGACCCCCCCTAAAAACCCTCCCACTTGACCAGGCTGTAGCGTATTTCAACAAAACATTTCTACAACACCTAGACACTGTTGCTCCATTGTGCAAAATCAAGGGTAGAACCTCTACAAATCCCTAGCTCAGTAAAGAAACCAAACAAATCCTCAAGTCCAGAGACACTGCCTGGCTTTAATATAAAAAAAAAAAAAAAAAAACACAAAGCCTAACAAAGTACCAAGAACTGTGCAACCGTGCAAAAAAATGCATTAGGCTGGACAAAAAAAATACTACTACACGACATTACAAACTAAATACCAACACAACCCCCCAAAATTTTGGAAAAATGTAAACCAGCTACTAAAATCCACCCAAAAGGCTACCCCCAAACCAACCACCCCTGACACTAAAGTTCCCATTGAAACACAATTCAACACCCACTTTGTGAACTCAATTCTATCCTTAGTATCACAGGACAGTTCCTTCCTCACTACCCCCCCCCCAACACAAATAACACTAATACAAGCTGTACCCTCAAAACAGTTTCCACCACTTCAATCAAAAACATGCTCTCCAAACTAAAAACCTCATCAACAGCAGCCGACCTACTCCCCAGCTATTTCTTGAAACTCACAGCAGATGCTATTGCTATCCCAATCCCCACTCTCATAAACAGATCAATTGTTGAAAACTATGTGCCCAAACTCTGGAAAATATCCTATGTTACACCCATACATAAAGGCGGGACCTCCACCGAACTTAATAACTACAGACCCACTGCTTTACTCTACCCCCTGGCCAAAATCCTTGAAAAATGCATCCATACTCTGGTGCTAAAAAATCTCCTAGACAGCAACATCCTGTCATCTACTCAGCATGGTTTCAGACCTGCCCATAGTATCACTACAGCCCTCCTCTGCTTCACAGACACAGTAAACTGTCTCAAAAATGAAGGCCTGCAGGTGTCAACTCTTTTTTGGATATGTCCAAAGTATTTGACGCAGTCTCACAACAAATCCTGCTAAACAAACTAAACCAACATCATCTATCAAATTCCACTCTTACCTGTTCCAAAGCTACTTAACTGACAGGTAACAAGCTGTGAAATGGGAAAATTCTCTCTCTCCTCATCTGCACATAACTATAGTAGTCCCACAGGGTTCTATCTTAGGACCATTACTATTCACAATCTTCACAAATGACCTCCATACCTCCACACAGCATGCATCTATCATTCAGTATGCAGATGACACTACCTTAATCTGTGCTGCACAAAACATTCCCACCCTCCTGCAAACAACTCAATTAGCATTCTCTGACGTTGAAAACTACCTTACCAAAGCCCGACTTATCCTCATTCCAAAGAAAACTCAGCTTATGACTATAACCAATTCTAACAAAAACACTGATAACAGTCAGTTCACTATCTACTCCACAAATGCTACTCCAATTGCCCCAGTGGCACAGGCTAAGCTTTTTTAAGAATAACCACAGACTCCCACCTAAAGTTTGATAGTCATCTCAACTTAACTATTAAAAATGTACATGCCAAAATGGGATCACTCTACTGTATCAAACCATTTCTTACCAACAACACAAGATCAGCCATTGCTCGCTCCCAACTTCTATCCACCTTACTCTATGCATCTCCCATTCTGACTAATCTCAACAAAACTGAACTAAGCAAAATGGAAGCATGCTATAACAGAATTGCCCACTTTGCTGCAAATTGCTCATATAGAACTCATCACTGTACTGCTTTGAGACAGCTCTACTGGCTTGAACTGCCCAACATCCTAACCTACAATCAGCTCTGCCTCTGTTATTCGATCTATTACCTCCCCAAAAACCTAGTACAACATCACTCAGCCAAAAGGCCTCTTAGATCATCAAGCAAACTACTACTAGAAGTCAGCAACAGCTACAATAGCTTTAGAGATGCACTATAGAGTAGTTCAGTGGCTAAAAAAATGGAACTCTGTCCCCACTAGCATTCAAAACACATCGTCCAAAGCCTCCTTTAAAGACCTCATCAGGCAACATCTCAAGCAAAGTTGGCTGTGCCATGATTGCTCCCCAGGCTAGTGAAAGCAGATAAGGTACACATACTAAACCTAGAGTACTTGATAATAGTTTTCAATCTTGTTCACAAACACTGCCTAATCTACAATGTATGTACTGTATCTGTGTACTATGTATGTATTCTTCCTATGTTCCAAATTTCAGCTGTACACCACAAATCTATTAATTACCTTTATTTTTAAATTAATATTTTTTTTGTTTGTTCTCTCCACTGTAACTGTTGATGTGCTGCATACCACTGTAAAAACATGTCTTTTGTAATTTGTGTGTATACTCATCATGTCTAAATAACTAAATGTATCTGTAATTTTTCTATGTGGAGCTTTTCTCCCTGGGCCTCTGCTGAAAAGGGGCCTTTTTGGCTCAGTCAGACACCCCCGGTTAACAAATGTAATTGTAATTTTTCTATGTGGAGCTTTTCTCCCTGGGCCTCTGCTGAAAAAGGGCCTTTTCAGCTCAGTCAGACACCCCCGGTTAACAAATGTAAAATAAATAAATAAACTGCTGTTCCTCATGGGTAAAATACTCAATGAGCAGCGGCATATATTTAAAGCTAGTCTCAATGTTAATCTCCTGCCACCATGCCTGTAGCTCCAGTTGTGTGTTGCCATATGTGGGCATACATAAAGCTCTCATCCCTAGAGGTACTATACGAAAATGCATGCATGGTTCCAAATGGATGTGCTGCCACTGTAGTCTCTTAAGTCTGTATAGTATGTTCTCAAACACAGTATACAGTTCCATAAAGGACTCACCATCCTCCTTCAAAGGTGCACCAACATTAACTACATTCTCCTCGTCAAGTCTCACATTCATGAGAGGATTATTCTCAGTGACTGCCAACCTTCGCATCCTCTCTTGAAATGTCCTTGCTACTGATGTGGCAGGATGATACTCCAACTCCAATGAGTCATTCACAGAATTAGCCATGTGTACTTTGTACCTCACAAAACCAGAACAGCAGAACAAAAAGCAGGTACCAAGATACTGAAGGTCTGCAATAGTAAGAAGCTGGAACAAATCAATGAAAAAACTCCACAGACCACAGAGCTAAAACAGCAACCTTTAATACAAATGTAGTAAGCGCTTTCAGGATACACCCTTCATCAGAGTAATACCTTGTAGAACAAACTCATTATTTAAAATAACAATTACCCAATCAACAGTCAAATCCCTGAACACATGATCTAGACCTCTTTAATACAGGTTTTAAAGGCACAATCCCATTCAAACCTGGCCGTCTATTTGCCCCAAGTTCTGTAATCCATTGTGTTCCACAGTACTCAGTATAGTTAACAAGATCACCACCCCTTGGATTAATTTTAATTTATTTTACAGAACATATTTCACAAAGTACAGTATTTTGAAGAGTTTACTGTGCATTTGAATATTATTACAAGCTCACAGAACAGTTTGTTCATACATAATTACAGCAGCCATATTTTCACTGTGTTTGTGCATACTTTGTGGGCATGGCAGATGGATTTCGAAAACCCAGTGCACTTGTGTTTCATAATAACATTGCAGGGAACTGGAGAGCGTTTGAGCAAGAGTATGGCGTTTTCATACAGGCTGCATTTTCTGATAAAGATGATCATACAAAGGCATGTATTCTGCTTAATTTAGCTGGGTCAGAAGCCATAGAAAGGGAACACTGATTAGTATATGCACCTGCTATCTATACAGGAGAGGGGGAAAACTGTTATATTGTTGTACTGGATGAATCAAGTGAGGACCCTGAGTGCTTAAAATGTAAATTTAGAGACGTGTAACTCCCCAGACAAATGTTACAATGAAATGGCACTTATTTTATACAAGGGATCAAAATCCTAGTGAAACTTTTGCAGCATATACAACAGCCTTGTTTCTCAAAGCTAAAACATGCAGGTTTGGTGATTTAAGGGATGAGTTGATAAAGGACAGACTTCTATGTGGTATTAAAGATGATGCTGTGAGAAAGATTTTCTGCCATGACCGTGATTTAACTTTGAATAAGGCCATTGTGATTTGTCAGATATACGAGCTCAAATAAAAGCACACAAATATGCTTACAAACAAGAATAGCTCTAGAAGGCACAGTAACAAATCTTATGTTGACAGTATGCAGCACTTGGTTAAAAGAAACAGGCCCCAGCACATGGCAGCAACTGTAGCCCCTGCAGCACCCGCTGGTAAACTGCAGAACTTTCCAGCAAATTCTAGAGTTCACACAGTCTCAGTGAAGCATAAGGGTCAGTCAGCAAAATCAAAGCATGAGCTCCAACCTAGTTTTATAGCCAACTGTCGTAATTGAGGTGAAAATCATGAATCTAAAAGGGAAAAATGTTTAGCTTTTGGTCAGCAATGCCACAGATACAATAAATGGAATCATTTTGAATGGTTTTGTAAATCAAAAGGCCTACATTCTTTTATTAAAAGGGAACATTTTAAGAAATAAGTTGATTAGTTAGAAAGCTGCAGCCCTACTCTTTATGATGATGGTGTGTCAGTGCTTCATTAAACAGTCAATGTAGTAGATTTATGGGCAAAGAATGAAGTATTTTGTACTGGTCGGATAAATAGAAAACCCATAGAGCTCAAAGTTGACACAGGTTCCAAGTGCAATGTTATGTCAGCAAAAACATTTACTAGAGTCTGTCGTAGTGAAAGGCTTGATTTGGCAAGGTGTGCGAAGCTTGTTGCTTATGGTGGTGAAGAAATTCAGAAAAGGATCAGTAGTGCTTTCATGTTACTCTGATGAGAGATGCTATGACTTGTTATTTTATGTGGTGAAAAGGCACGTCCAGTCATTATTAGGGGTCAGAGATAGTTTGGAAATAGGACTGCTTTCATTTAATAAGGAAGTCCATCAAGTTAGCTTGAAAGACCACTACTCTAATTTCACCAAGTACATTTTTTCTACCTATACTGATCTTTTTGAAGACAAACTAGGGAAGCTTCCAGTTGTGTACTCCATGAAGGTAGACTCAGATGTCAGTCCCGTTATCAGGCCAGCTCAAAAAGTTCCACTAGCTATGTGTGACAGATTCAAAGCCAAGTTAGATAAAATGGTTTGGCAGAACATGCAGTTCAAAGTGGAAAAAGTTACCAGAGAAGTCAAAATGAGACAATAGTGATGTTTTCCTGAATCTTTTGAATCTCAGAAATATTCCTAATGATAAACATCTTGGTCCACCTGCCCAAAGACTTCTGTCAAGACAAACCAGAACAGCATTATCAATCAGTAGTCAATTGTTGGTTCCATGTGTCAAGAACAACAGGTCAGTGAAAACCAATCTTTTGAAGAAGCATTTAACCCAGCAGTCCTACTACAATAAAACCAGCAAACCACTCAATCCATTATAAGAAGGAGAAGTGGTAAGGATGCAAATGTCCAAAGGTTATGATGGCATTGGAGTCATGAAGAGTATTTCCCCAGAGACGAGATCGTACATTGTGGAATCACAAGGACCACAGTTTAGGTGTAATTGGAATAATTTGAAACCATGTCTGAGTCTATGCTATAGCACATAGCCTGTGGGAAAAACTCTTTATTTTAGAGTGAGTTATCCAGTGTTCCAATTCCAGAGAAGCTTCCAGAGAATATTCCCATTCCTATTATGAATCCAGAAGTTCCTGATACGAGTTATTCACCGAAGACTGTCACTGTTGCTAAATTCAGTCCAGATTGGTATGTTATGAGATCCAATCACATCTCCAGACCATGTAATAGATACACAACAACTTGGACATGAACATTGCGTTTGTTTCTAATGTCTATAATAATGCATGTTTAACTCTAATATTGTTTTTTACAAGGGCAATCTTTTTAAGAGGGAGGATGTAGATCAATGTGTGTGTATGTATCTTTAAGAAGCTATCCAAGGGCTTGCACAACTGTATAAATACTGAGCATGCGTGAGCCTGACTGCCATTTTGTAGTAAGCTGTTGAGATGTAAACATGTCTGTATGTAAGGTCTGTCTGTTAACCAGTTGGTTTATATTTTGTGATGCAGCTATCCATCATGATGTGTTTCTATGTATTAAAGCATCTCAACAAAATACCCTGCCTGCTTGTCATCTGTGTTAGAGAGGGACAAGTGGCAGGTTTATAGGTTTATAGTTGGTACGGTCTGAGATTATCACCACATTGAGCCTTAGAAGAACCACAGCTTTTCATCAGCATTTTGGAATGTGTCCTGTTGTTTGAAAAATATTACTGACAATAGCTTAATAAGGTTACCCTTGATTCTAGCTCGAATACTGGAACACATATATATATTTTTAGTCTGTTGGAATTTTGTTTGACACATAATTGTTTTGAGTTTGAGGGGAGGTTTTTTCTGCAAAAGGAAGGCACGGCTATGGGGGCAGCATTCGCGCCCTCATATGCAATTTTGTTCATGGCCCATTTTGAAAATTGTTTCATTTATCCCAGGGAATTTTTTAAAAACAAGGTAGTAAAATATAAGAGATTCATAGATGATCTCTTGTTTTTGTGCAGAGGTGATCCAAAAGAATTTGAGGGATTCATTTCGGAGATGAGAAAGAATCCATGGGGGTTTGGATTTCACTCATGTGATTGGTGGTAAGAGTATCCAATACTTGGACATCGAAATATATTTAGGTCCTGATAATAAAGTACAATATAAACCTTTTTACAAAGTGACAGCAGCTGAGAATTTTTTGCATGCCTCCAGCATGCATAGTGACCATCTCATAGACTCCTTACCATTCGGGGAATTTAAACGCATTGGAGCCAATACATCTGAACTTGGAAGGATTAATAGTGAGTTTAATAATATTGAGAGAAAACTTAAAGAAAGAGGTTATTCTACTGAAAAAATCAGAGTGGCTAGAGTTAAAGCAGAACAGGAATTGGGTTTAAGGGATACCATCAGGAGGGGTCGAGGTTATAGGAATGGATGCTCAGGTGCACAGATGGCTAGATTGGAGGGGGAAGGGCCAGAAAATAGTATATATTTTGTTACCAAGTATTCGCAATTTTCTTGCATCTTGAGAGAGTGAGTGTTGAAATTATGGCCTATCATCACTGGAGATGATAAGGTGGGAAAATTATTTCCAACTAAGGTAACCTTTTCTTATGGTAGATATTCCAATTTGAAGGAAATATTGAATATCAGAAATGTATACAAAGATGACAACAGGAAGGGGACCTATAGATGTGGGAACTGTAAAGTTTGTTCCAGAGTTAAAAGTCTAGATGGAACAAGAATTAATAATGTATTATACAGGGCTTTAGAATATTTCGATTGTAATTCTACTGGGGTAGTGTATGTTATAGGGTGTGGCTGTGTGAAACAAAAGTGGTACATAGGTCAAACTAGCAGAAAGGTCAAACTCAGAATTCTTGAACATTTGGGAGATATAAGGCATAAAAGAATGGATAGTCCGGTGGCCAAACACTTTTGTGAGCAACATAAGGGGGTTCCTGAAGGATTTATTTTTTGTGTTTTGGGGAAACCTAGGAATTTTGGTGATGACGCAGTTTTTCATGATAAGTTATTGGAAATGGAATCCAGGTTCATTCTTAATTTTAAAACTCTTTTTCCAAATGGTATGAATATGGAAATTTAAAACTGCATATTTTATAGAAAAGAACTTTGTATACAAGTTTCATGTTTTTTCATAATGTTTTTTTATAATATGCATTTAAGTATGAGTATTTTTGGAAAATATGTATGAGATGGAGTGTATTTATCATATTTAATGTTTTATAATAATATATAAAACAAGTTTTTTTCTGATTTAGGGAACTATAAGAAAAGGAAAAAATGTAATTTAAAGTTTGTAAACTTTTAATGCACTGCTTCTCATATTAGATGAAGTATGAAATCATAAAGGTGAAGTTAGAAACTTCACAGTGAAAAAAATAATATTGAAGGCAGTTGGTTAATTGTTTAATAGGTTTATTGAATCACTTAATAGGATGTGTTACAAAAGGGGTGTTGTTTGATTTCAAAAATGTATTCCAGGAGAAGGCGAAGGCCGAGGTACCAGGAATTAAAAAACTTTCAAACACTGTTTGCTGTTTGTGTTGTGTTCCAGTATTCGAGCTTTGTATTTTGGAGGTTTGGAGTTGGTTGGTTTTTGTGGTACCTTTGATTCTAGGTAAGACAGCAAAAGATTAGGGCAATGTAATTAAGTTCTGCCAGTGACAGAACACCAGCCACAATGTATAGATTTTATCACGAACTATGTAGGGGTGTAAGACTACACTGAACAGTTTACTCATGCTGAACCAGTGTAGGCATCTGTTAGGAAGATTCAGCTTTCTGTGTCCCTCTGCAGGCACCTACAGCCTCTGTTCTAAATCTTCCAGACACACCAAAACAATTTAATGAAATCCCAAAGCATACAATGTAAATGAATCTTATGATGTATTACTACCAAAATGGGTACACTGAGGATATCAAAATTGGCTACCACACTTTGTGATGTAAGGTAATTGGCCATATTGGTTGGAAGGGAAGCTATTTCCTGTTGTACAGCTATGTGTAAGGAGTGTTGGACATTCTTTGACATTTCTGACTTACAAAGATAGCATGTTACTTTTATGAAGATGTTTCCATAGTGGGACTAATGCATAATGTCGTGGACTAGTGCAACTTCAGGAATGTGTTAGAGTTGTGTCATGGACCATACAAATATGTTCTACTATGGACAGATATATTCCTCATCGTGTCTTCATGCTGGAATGTACATGCATTATGCTTGTGGTGCATAACTACCTTTAACATGTTGTGATTGACTGTCATTGTATTGTTCATTAGTGAATTCAGAGTCTGCTTTGATATGTCTTCAGGTGAAGTTGTTATTTTTTATTTTGTCTCAAGCTCCTTTCTGTCACCTTGCAGGGACCCTAACAGATGGACTGCTTTTATTATCACACTTGGCCATGAACTGTATCATGTTTCAGAATCATACTGGCATACCCTTATATAATGTCAAATAATCATATAACATATTATTTTTTAATCACTGGAACATTTCTCTTCATATATTCTAGATATTTACCCGACAGTGCCCTGTTATTTAATGCCATTCATATGGTATTTCGCATAGCAGAACTGAATATTTAGACTTGCTCCAACCAATTTTTAATTGCATCATGATTATGAAAAGTGTCCTAAGTCTTAGTGTTATAGTTAGTTTCTAATCTTGTTTCCTAGGAGACAATTGAGAAGCCCATCCCAATTTCCCAACTGGCCTAGAGCACTGTCTAGTTAAGTAACTTGCTCAGATTCACATAGTAGGCAAATGGAGGCAATGAGAATCAAGCCCTGGTCTGCAGGAAGCATCATATTATTCCTCTGTTCTCACTGTTAGCTGTTTCAGTTTCTTTTAGTGTAGTGTAGGTACAGTGGAGGGCTGCAATGGTTTATACTCTTTAATCCATGGAAACCTTTTCTCAGATTGTTGGCGTCCATTTTAGTATTGCAGTACTGGGGCATTACCTTCTGTGTGTGCACATTATTATGGAATCCTGTCCTCTAAGCAGTAATTTGTGAGGTACATTGCCGGATCTACAGAACTTGTGTTTGATTTTGCTTATGATTATTATGACACAGTATGGTGTGTTGCCTTCTTATTCTTGGGAGCATCTTAAATATTTTACAGTGTTTTAGTACTGCAAGAAAACATGCCTGCCAGAACATTCGGTATTTTCTTAGGTCTAGGGAAAATGCAGCTTACTGCTTAACTGTGGGTCCGTTATGGGACTGCTTTGCTTTGGTTGCAAAAGGAGAAGAGAGTCTTCTGCTGAATGTTCTTATTGTATCTTATCTTGGCGACTAAAGCAGCTATGACTATATTTGAGTCTGTCTGCACAACTTCAAGAGTGATCTTGACACAAGTACCTGTTATGTTTCAGCTATATGGCATCATGTATAAGGAAAAGACCAAACATAATACAATCTATTACAATAAGTTTGAATCTTGCAGTCTCTACTTTTGTATTGTATGACTGTTAGGAAATGATTAATAACATATTTTCTGGTCTTCCATATGGCTACACATTCCCACTTAGTAAGCTTTACCTGAATACCAGCAGAGTGTTGTAAAACAATAAAACTGTCTGTGAATGGAAAACATGTTCAGACTATAGCTCAGCAATTGGGCACTAGTCCAAAACTTGAAGATGTGATTACTTGTCATTCCAAATGGTTTCTATGAGTGTATTTTTTTCAGTAGCATACTAGATTTACTTTGTCTTCTACAAATGATAGTAATGCTCTTTTTAATTAAGTATACCTTACTTTCATCAGTGACAACAGTATGGATGTGTATGCATGTGTTTGTATGTGTTTATATATGGGTATATGGGAAGATGCATGCATGTTTAGCACAACTTGCACATCCAGTGTTAATTAAACACTGTGGGCCAGATTACAAAAGATTTGCTCTCACTGTAAGTCTGCCACGATTCTGAAAGACTTGTTCTTAGTGAAATTGACCGACTTTAGTGTAAGGCTTGTGATGCCCACCACTGCTACCAATATGTGATGGCCACCAATATGTGTTGCCCCCACACTGGGCCAGTAATCAAGGAGACTGAATCCTCACCACTGAAGCTGGAGAGGGAAGTGCACTTGGAATACAAATGGATACACTCTGTATTTCCAGATACAGACCTCTCTGCATAAAGTACGAGTTCTCTTAAGAGCACACTGAGAATGCACTCAGCCCGGGGTCTGGATGTCCCTATATCTGTCTCCCTCCAGCTCCCCAGTAAGACTCCCCACTGGTACAACTGTAGGGTTAGGTCCTCAGCCAAGTCTCCAAGCCAAGTCCTCCAGCACTCTCTCTGTGAACCCAGTGCTTCATCTTCCTGCCCCAAGTAGCTGACACACACACTCTTTAAGATGTAATTTTCACACACACAGACACCTGGGAAAGGCTGGCACAGATTACCTGCTCTACATACTTTGCTCAGACTATAAGGTAGATTCACTGCTACCAATCAGTTACTATAAGGCTCTTAAAAGGGTGCCAAATTATACCGTGTAATATTAATACTAATACCAATGGTAGTACTTCACCAAGATGGCTAGACCTTCTGCAGTAGCCCACACAGTGTCACTAAATAAATATAAGTACTCTTAAAGGTTAGATACTTTCTACAAGGACCAGCTACAATAACATTTTTAAATATATTTAATAATAAATAAATAAAGAACATGAAAATATTGAATATGTATTTACAGTAAACCACAGAGTTGAAATTATAAAAAATATTGAAATCAATACTCATGGACAGAATCATACACATAAAGAAAAACACTCTCTAAATTAAACTTCACTATATTCCTGACTGAGTCTAAGAGAAGTTTACTGTTCCCTATTTAAGTTACTTATTACCTCAAGGCAAGATCCTGTGGGTGAGGGTTTTTCTGGTCAGGCTCCCCAAAACAGAATACTCAGTACTCTGAGATTTATCTCTGTAATATCGAAAATATAATTTCCAAGAGGGCTGTCAGAATGACCTCATCTGGTCAGCTGACTCTATGTTCTCACAATATTCCCCTTTGAAGCTGAGACATGAATTTAGCATAGACGGCTACAATAAACATCAAAAAGTTTATGGCAGTGCCTGGGGCCTCCCCTCTTTTCACTGAGCTAATGGACAATGGCTGTTTCCCAGACCCAGCATCTCCAGTCCTATTCAGCACTGTGGGGTGACATTTTAATGGTTTAACAGGTTATTTACATTTCTCTTATTTTTCTTAAAGTTAACCTCTGCTGTGCCAATATCCTCTATTGAAACATATACATTTCATTCAGCTACAAAAATACATGTACATTTCTCTTCATTTCAGCAGGGTGCATTGGTTTTAACACAAGGAAAGATCACAAATACATTTTCAGTGCACTCATCTGTGCAAAAGCAGTTTGATATACAAATGACATACAGTTCTAATACATTTGTAGCACAGAGATCTTTTATAAATCATTTTGATATTCAAAGGACATGTCACTCTTTACAAGACTTCGTCTGGCTATGCTGACACTTGCCCATATCATCATATCTCTTCCTCCTCGAAGACTCAAGCTAGTGTTTCAAGTGACCCTTGAAAAACATGACATGTGAGAAATAAACCTATCTGGGAAAATGTTACCCCATTCTTTGTCTTGAGAACCCATCTGTGTTGGCATTGCTGACCCCAATACAGTCATGTTATATGCCTACAATCCTAAGCTCCACCTTAATAACTTGGCCTTTTGCTGTCTGGCTCTATGTGGCCATGTTAAACAACTGTGTTCTGTAACTACAGTGAATTTCCTTCCATACAGGTAAGGCTGAAGTTTCTCCCATAGCCATACTATAACTAGACATTCCTTTTCTACAGCTGCATGACATTCCTTCCTGCGTTGGAGTCTACAGCTGAGATATACTACTGGGTGCTCTTCTCCCTCTGAAGAAACCTGGCTAAGTACAGCTCCCACCCCATGGTTTGAAGCATCCACCTGCACAACAAATTATTTGCTGTAATCTGGACTGGCTAACACAGGGGATCCTCCCAAAGGTCCTTTAAGATTCTGTAATGCTTGCTCACATGCTGGGGTCCGCACTACCTTATTTGGCCTGTTTTTTTCTTGTCAGGTCTGTGAGGGGTACAGCTATGGTACTATAATTGGGTCAAATTTTCTATAGTACCTGGCTGTCCCTAAGAATGCCCTCACCTCTTTTTTGATAACAGGGGCAGGCCATGCCTGAATGGCTTTCACTTTAGTAATTTCTGGCCTGATCTTACCACTCCCCACTTGATGTTCCAGGTAGGAGACCTCTGCCATACCCACCTGACACTTACTGGGCTTAATGGTCAACCCTGCCCTCTGCAGTCTGCCCAGCTCCTCCCTGACATGCTGAGTGTGCTCTTGCCAGGAATGGCTGTCGATGGCAATATCATCCAGGTAAGCAAGGGCATAATCTCCTGCCCCTGCTAGGATATGATCTACCAGCCTCTAGAAAGTTACTGGGGCATTTATACACCCCAAAGGGCATCTTCATGAACTCATACAAGCCAAAAGGAGTCACAAAGACTGACCTCCCTCTAATGTTGGGAGTCAAGGGCACCTGTCAGTAGCCTTTGGTAAGATCAGTAGTGGTCAGATACTTAGCCCTACTCAGCTGTTCTAGGGCTTCATCTGTCCTAGGCATGGGGTAAGCATATGACTCTGTGTGACTGTTTAGTTTCCTGTAGTTCACACAGAACCTGGTACTGCCTTCCTTCTTTCATACCAGCACCACTGGGAGGCCCAGGGACTGCTGGACTCCTGGATTATTCCCAGTTCCAACATCTCCTGTACTTCTTCCCTCAGAGTCTGCCTGACTCACACAGGCACCCTGTAAGGGGCCTGCTTTATAGGTTGTTGGGGCCCTGTATCCCTGTAACTGGTTTCCCAGTGAACATGTCTCCAAAATCCTGTAACACTGCTCGGATTTCTCAAACCTGGGTAGGGGATAGCTGCTGAGACACTACTACCCCTTCCACTGAGGTGTCAGTCTGAGCCTCACTGAGGAGATCAGTCACCAGATCCCCCTCAGAGTCCTCCTGCCATCCACTGTAAATACTCAGCACAAGACCACACTGTCATGGTAAGGCTTCATCATGTTAACGTGGTACAATTTGTGCCTCCTGCCTAGCAGTTCTACAATGTAGTTGTGACAAAGGGGATACTGCCAGCCCAGCTATCTGGAATTTTGTAAATAATTGTATGTCCTTTGTGAATATTAACATGATTTATACAGAAGTGTGACAAAGGAAAATACTGCCAGCACAGCTGTCTGGAATTTTCTAAATGGTTATGTGTCATTTGTGAATGTCAACATGGTTCAAGTAAGATGATTATGTTAGAAATGTATTAGAACTGTATGTTTTGTATATAGCAAACTAGGTTTGTACAGACATGTGTGTTGAAAAGATATTTTATAAATTACCGAGCTTAAAAATGGAGCCACAGTATGCCCTACTGGAAAAAAAGCATAAATATACATGCATAATTGTAACTGTGTAAATGTATATATTTTAACAGTGGAAACTGGGATACAGGAGGTTAACCTCAGTCTAGTATATTTCAGAAAAATAGCTGAAATTAAATTACTTTATGGCAGCAAGGAGAAACAATGTCTGTGCTGAGAAGATTTCTCTATTGTCTTGGAAGTGTTTTATTGTATAACTAAAATAAAAAGTAACGCTGCTGTCCAAAGGTCCAAACTTAGAAAACACAAAACGAAATGCAGAAAAAATACAAAGCTGGACCACCACGATGAATCAATGAACTTTTAATCCAATAAAAAAGTTGATAAGCGCTTTCACGTACACACTGAGTATGCTTCTTCAGATCTCTAAACATACTAAAAAGCTCTCATCTTAAATAGTATTCACAAAATCATTCATTATTCAACCAGTTTATCAATTAATTAATTAATTAATTAAATCAATTAAATCAATTAAATCCTCCAAGGAGTGACTCACATTTCTAGTTAAAAGCATCATTTTACAAACAACACATCCTTACTAAAACCTCTAATATATAATACTAAAAAATATATATATGTGCAAAAACTTGTAGCCTGATGCTTGACTAATCACTATAACAACAAGTTCATATTTATTAATAAATAAATTGATAAATTTATGTTAAATTCATGAAATAAAAATAGAGATAGAATAACTTTTTTATATATGTAATATCAATTTCATTAAGAAAACATAGCATGTAAAAAATATAAAATAGAAATCGAATAAAATGTAAAAGTAATAAATGCAACTTTATTTCAAAGGACGTGAGTCAAGTATTGGTTTAATGCTTATATATTGATTAAGACCTGGAAACTGATGTGCTTGCATTCTAAAAATCCATTGAAGCTCTATAGTTTCCAGTCTATTTATAGGATTTCCTCCTCTCTCAGTAACTTTAACTAATTGTAACACTCTGAACATAAACGAGTGTCCCTTATATACAGTAGCATGTTTCGCTAATGCATTCAGCTGATTGTTCTTTTTTATATCGTAAATGTGATTGTGGATCCTATCTTTAAGCCTTCGAGACATCATCCCTACATAGAAGGCTTGGCATTGTTTGCAATTTGCCAGATAGATAAGATTCGAGTCATTACAGGAAGCATAAAATCTAGGTGTAAAACTAAATCCCATATTTGGATGTTGAAAAACTTTATTTTCACTAATAAATTGACAGGAATTACAGGAGCCACATGGAAAAGTTCCAAAAGGCTTCCTTTCTCCCAGAGAATGTATTTGTTTAATTGATGTACTACGATCAATACAAAGAATTCTCTTTAGATTTTTGCTATTCCTATATGTGAATCTTGGCT
The DNA here is from genome assembly GCF_019279795.1 of Protopterus annectens. Classification (NCBI taxonomy): domain Eukaryota; kingdom Metazoa; phylum Chordata; order Ceratodontiformes; family Protopteridae; genus Protopterus; species Protopterus annectens. The sequence goes on from NC_056744.1 coordinate 281,622,090, forward strand.
GTGTGCCTACAATTTTACTAATATTTTGTTCAAGACCAAATATATGCCAGTGTTTACGTATAATACCTGTAATAACACTATTGTCATTGGTATATCTGGTGATGAAAGTTACTTCATCACCAGAAACATCCCTCTTTTATTTTTATAGTTATAATAGCGCCCACCTTGTTTATCAGCCACATGTGAATCATTATTTGTAATATCACTACGTGTCAAGCTTGTTTCTCCTAACACCTTCTCCCTAATATTTCTTACAATAGTGGTCTTATATCCCCTATCTGTGAAAAGATCTTGTAGTATATACACTTGTTCTTTAAGCTGGATAGGTTCTTTACATAATCTACTTATCCTAGTAAACTGACTTTTTACCACATTCGGGAATATATGGCGAGGGTGCATACTGCCATATTCCAGTATTGTATTCTTCCAGCATTTCTTCCTAAAATGGTTAGTGGATAAAAGACCATAAGAGTCCTTCGTTATGGTAATATCTAAGAAATCAATAGTTAACTCAGAATATTCCATCGTGAACCTTAGAAAACTGATCGTGGTTTCCAAAAAGTTCACAAACTCCTTCAGTTCCCCAACTGTACCATTCCAAAATAAAAGTATATCATCCACAAACCTTTTATACAGTATAACTTTCTTAAAGAATACACTGTTGAATAAATTATTTAGTTCCCAATAATAGACCACAAGGTTGGCATAAGTGTTTGTGCAAGGGGTGCCCATTGCTACACCCCATTTCTGTAAATATAACTGATTGTTGAACATAAAAATGTTATTGTTCAAAACGATGTCAAGTAAAGCACATATCAGAGTCTGTTTCTCAGAACTGAAGTTAAATGAATGGTCTAATAGCTCCCTTACTGCTTCTAATCCATATTCATTAGGTATTGAAGTGAATAGGTTCTTAACATCCAAGGTGACTGATAAACATGTGGTAGGTATCGATTTAAAAGGCTTAGTACTTATAATGTTAATTAATTGATATGTATCTTTTAAAATCGTAGCTATATTGTCTATCAAAGGACTAAGTGTTTTTTCTAGATAAACCGAAACTGTAACTGTCACCCATCTCTCTCCTGCTACTATTGGGTGCATAGGTAACGGTGTAATTCCTTTGTGTACCTTCGGCAAACCTTTTATGTATGGTACCAAAGGGTATTCAATAAGAAAAAACTCATACTTTTCATATGAAATTTGTCTACACATCAAAAGATCATATAGCTCGTCATGTATCTTATGTATTAAATTACCTAACATTATTCTGTCTATTTTACAATAAGTAGCAGCATCTGAAAGCATTTCTAGCATCAATTCATTATATTTATCTGTGTCTAACACTACTGCCCCACCCCCTTTATCTGCAGACTTAATGGTTATATTCAAATTATTGGATAAGCTGGATAAAGAATTGTTTTCTTGATAGGTCATGTTATAAAAACAACATTTACGTTTTTTAAAATACTCATAGAAATCTCTTTCACATAATTTTATAAAACTATCTGTTACATTAGAAAACATTGGCATAAAAGAGCTCTTTCGTTTAAACTTGTATTCATTAGTTACTTTTTGTTCATTATTAACATTCATAAACATTAATTTCAAGGATACTGATCATCCAAATAATCTCAAATCAAGCAAAAGTTCACTCAAACAACTGCTTTGGGACAGTATAAAAGTTAAGCCTCTGTTTAGAAGAGTCAGGTCAGATTCTGATAGTTCATGACTGGAATAATTAAAGACTATACCATTTATTCTCTCACTCAATGTCTTGGTCCATGGTTCGCTCCAGAGAACTTCCTTTTTCTCCTTCCTCTGCTGTTTGATCTGCTCTGTGCTTGAAACCTTTGTTGTATAGGTAATGGAAAAAAACGTTCAATGTTGCCATTGTACTGCTTCGGTTGTATATTTTCTGCAAGTGTTTTATTGTTTTATGACTTCCAGCATTTGCTAAAGATATGAGGAAAAGCCCTTGTCTATGTATTTTTACAGGTAGATGCTAAATGCTACCAGCTGCCATCAATGGCTCTTTTTGGGCCTGGGAACTATTAGTCAGATGACAAGAAATTATTTGATTCTGCAAGCTATCCCTGCAGTAATATTTGAGATATTAATTTGAGAACTCTCTGAAAGAGATGCAGCATTCTGTATTCTGTCTTTGACCTGACAAGATCAGCTAGAAGATCCATTCACCACATCTGTCTTTGATCTGTAAGTAAGTTAACTAGGGTATAGTAATTCTCTTAGATTTAGTCAGGAATATAATGAAGGATAGTTTAGATGTTTTCATTTATTTGACACTGTCCTGCAGTGTTGTTTTAAATATTTCCTGTGATTTTGAACTCTGATGTTACTGTAGATATATATTTAGTATTGTCTTGTTGTTTTATTTATTATTAAATATGTTTAAACCTTTCATCGTGACTGATCTGTGTAGAGATATTTAAGTTCTGAGAGTACTTGCAGACTTATTTGGTGACACTGTGTAGGCCATTCCTAATAGCCTTGCTCTTGGTCAGACTACCCTTTGTATTAATAGTAACATTACACAGTAAGATTGGACACCCTTTGGTAAGAGCCTTAAAGTAAAGTGTGTGTGTGTGTGTGTGTGTGTGTGTGTGTGTGTGTGTGTGTGTGTGTGTGTGTGTGTGTGTGTGTGTGTGTAAATCAAGCCTCCAAGAGTGTGTGTGTGTGAGCTACTTGGGCAGGACATGAATCACTGGTTGGACAGACAAAGTGTTGGAGGACTTGGCTTGGAACCCTGGCTAAGGACTCAACTCTATAGCTGTGCTAATGGGGAGTCTTATTGGGGATTTGAAGAAAGAAGGAGAAACCAGCCCCAGACTGACTGTGATTTCTGTGGGCTCTTAAGGGAAATTATACTTGACGCAGGGAGCTGTATCTTGAAATACTGTGTGTGTACTTGTCAATCATCTCAATGTACAACCCCCACTGCTGCCAGTGGTGGAGATTGAGGCTGCTTGATTACTGGTCCAGTGGTGGGGCATCACCATAGTTAACATCACTGACCTTTCTTACCACTTTGAAGAGTTCCTCCCAAGCTGCCTTCTCAGTTTATCATGTCTGACAGGAATGAGAACCATCATATGCTGCCCCACAGCATTCTCTCTGCCTCAAGCATTCCTATCATACCAAACCTTTTTCTGCTGTTGGGCTCCTGCCAGGTTCTCCTGAACCAAGCCCATGAGCTCCCTAAGCCTTTTCCTGAGGTTTAAGACATATGTCACAGCAGACACCTTGAGGGATTCACATTCACACTCCCACTCATCACAAATCAAATCTAAAGGCCCCCTCACCCTATGCCCATACAGTAACTCAATGGGTAAAAAAAGCTGTGGATTCCTGGGGTACCTCCCTGAATGCAAACACTAGATGAGGCAAATAATTTGTCCCACTCCCTCTTAAATAGGTCTGCAAATGCCTGTAGCATGGTCTTCAGCATAGAGCTTAACCTCTCCACAAGCCCATTAGTTTGGGGGGTAGTACAGGGTTGTCTTTAGGTGCTTCACCCCACAGTGCTCCTACAGACAAGCCAGCATATGAAATTGGCACCTCTGTCAGTCAGTGTTTCTCGTGGGAAATCTACCTTGCTGAAAATCTCTAGTAAAGCATTTGCCACCATTTCTACCTCAATGGAGGATAGAGCCACCACCTCAGGGTATCTAGTAGCATAATCTACTATCAATAGGTTATACTTCTTCCCTGTAGAACTTGGGGTACTAAGAGGCCTCACAATATCCATAGCTACCCTCTGAAATGCCTCCTATATCACAGGCAAAGGAATCAAAGGAGCTTTGACTTGTCTCCTGCCTTGCCTACTTTTTGGCACTGCTCACAGGCCCACAAGTGCCCTGTTACATCCTTGGCAATCCCAGGCCAATAACTGTTCTGCATAATATGTCTCTTGGCATGTTTTATGTCCATATGACCTGCAAAGGGAATGTCATGGGCTATGGCAAGAAGTGCCAGATGGTAGGCTCTGGGCACTACCAACTGCTAAATTACCTCACTCTCTAGCCCTCCCTCAGGGCTCCACTCTATGTACAGTAACCCTTTGTTGCAGTACACAGCATCCCCTTTTCCTTGAGAATCAGGTGCCTCCCTGGCTACCTCTCTCAAGCCTTGTAGTGTAGGACCTGAGAGTTGAGCCGGTCTCAACTCTCTCTTTGTAACTCTTCCCTGCTCCCCTTCCACAGAAAGTCTGGTATCTTCAGACAGTGATGCTTCACTGTCAGCCTGGGTACTACTACTCACCTCTGCCCTTACAGTCACTCTGTCCAAGGCAAAATCAGTACCCACCAGCAGCTGTGGCTCACCTTCAGTCTCACTGCTACAGGGTAGCTCCTTCTCAGAAATACACACATCATCAGTCCTGGCTGCAGGTGTGCAATCTGTCTGGGTCTCCCCCAGGCTATGAGACCCACAGGTCTGTCTCCAAGCCTGAATGTGTGCTACTACATGCACACAAGGTACTGCATTATGAAAATCATTCCTTATAAAGACATCTGCAGGGATATCGTCAAACACACCTACTTGTTTGCTTTCTTTTCCACTCTGCCAGTCAAGGTATACCTTAGCCAAAGGCATTTGGAATGGGATCCCTCCTAAAGCTCTGACTGGAGTAGACTGCCCAAACAAGTACTGCTCCTCTTTAACCACTGAAGGTGTCGCAATGGTTATATCAAAGTTTATGTCTCTCTTGGCAGTGGCCTGTTTTCCATCCACCAAGATCGGATATAAACTCTGCTGGCAGTTTGGTACCCCTGTTTTCTCCAGACAATTTACCACAGGCACTCTGTTTTTCCCACTTGCTGGCTCCTCCACCTTTTGTTTCCCACCATGCCTCAATGGACATCTATATGCTACATGGCCCCACTGGTTACATTTGAAACATTTAACCCTTGATCCTGGCCATGTGCCTGAACTAGTGGCTTCCCCTGTTACTATTGGGCTCTGCTGGGGCTGTTTAGGCTGCCCACCATGGGTTCCATCATATCCATGTGCAGCACTGGGTATCCCTTTCCTGTGCAGTGATGACCTGCTTGTTAGGTGTAGATCTCCTTTTTTCCCCAACTCATCTGCAGAGTTGCATTCCCTCTCTGCCAACCAGACTCTCATGTTCTCAGGCAAAGTGCTAAGGGCTTGTTCCCTCACCAAAAGGTCTGCCGGCCCTTGAAAAGTGGTCGCATGACACCCACTCACCCACCTATGAAAATAAGTGCTTAGTTCAGCAGTATAATGACATACACTTTAATCTGCCTTTCATCTATGCTCCTGAAACTTTTTTCTGTAAGCTTCATGTGTTAACTTACAACATTGTAATAAACAGTGCTTCACTTTTTCATATTCTAAACAACCAGTATCAGACAATTTGGAAGCAACAGTTACAGCTTTACCATAAAGGGGAGAGGAACTGTACCCAGAGCACCCGATCAACATTGTACTGTTTGCATACCTTTTCAAATATATGATTAAAACTATCAAAATTATCACCTTCTTGGTATTCTGGAAGAAGTTTATGAACCTTTATTTCTTATGGGGTATGGTTACTCCCTTCCCCATTACATCTATGCCCCTTGTGAATTGTCAGCATTTCCTTTTCATGTTGCCTCTGCCTCTCATTTTCTTTGGCTTACAAATGCCAGAGTCTCTCTGTTGATTCTACTTTGACCTCCAAACATTGCAGTCTCTCTGCTGATTCTAATTCCTTTGGACTGAAGTTCAAGTCTCTTTAAGTCCAGATGGATTTTTAAGTCCTCTGAGGAAAAGTTGAATTGTTTTGTTTCTGACAAATGTACATCCCCAATGCAGTCTGGTTGTTTTCCTGGTTGCTGGTCTGTGATACAGCTGTGATTAAGGCTGCAATCATTTCCCCTTTAGTCAGGTTGTCATGCACCAGTCCTTTGGCTTGGCACATGTCAGCCAACTGGTTCCTTTTCAGCTTGCCATACTCCTCTCTTGATATCCTCGCCTGCTCTCCTTGACTAACTAAGCTAACAAAAAGTAAATAAATAAAACTATTGTGATATGAAACTCTGAATATATACCACTTGGCTGCTGAGAGTACACCTTTCTTTATTGACACTGCTTACAGGCTACAGGAGTTCAATATCCACACCACTGCTCAACAATATGTGACCATTTGATAATGCCACCACTGCCTGCCAATATGTGATGTACTGCTATTAATATGTAATGGCCACCAATATGTATCTTCCCCATGCTAGGCCAGAAGTCAAGGATCCTCACCACTGACACTGTAGAGGGACATGCATTTGGAATAGAAATGGATACACTCAGTATTTCCTGATGGAGACCTGTTTGCATCAAGTACAATTTCCTTTTACAGCACACAGAGAACACACTGAGCCTCAAGTCTAGATGTCTTTATATCTGTCTCCCACCAGATTCCCAGTAAGACTCCCCACTGGTACAGCTGTAGGGTTAGGTCCTCAGCCGAGTCTCCAAGCCAAGTCCTCCAGCACCCTGTGAACTCAGTGCTTCATGTCCCTGCTCCAAGTAGCTGACACACACACATACACTCTTTAAGATTTAATTTTCACACACACACGCGCACACACACACACACACACACACACACACACACACACACACACACACACACACACACACACACACACACGCACATATACACACACACACACATATGCACACACACACACACACACACACACACGCACACACACACACACACACACACACACACACACACACACCTAGGAAAGGCTGGCACAGATTACTCGCTCTACCTACTTTGCCCAGACTATAAGGTAGAGTCACTGCCACCAGTCAGTTACTATAAGGCTGTTAAAAGGGTGTCCCATTATACTGTGTAATATTATTTATTTATTATTTATTTGCATTTGTTAACCGGGTTGGTCCAGCTGGGTAAGAATTACCCTTTTTCAGTGGAGACCCGAGGGGAAAAGCCCCAAACAGACATACAAATACATACGAATAGAGACAAATTAACAATATTACAGAGGAAAACAATATTATGGGTACAATGGATAAGAAAAACAAATAATGAAAGTTTGAGAATATGAGTAAGGTAGGCCAGAGGCATTCATACAAAAGATTTATGAAAAGCTGTTGTGAGCAAGATCTCTGAATTAAGTTAAAGTAGGCAAAGAAATGATGATTTAGGTGTGGAGTTAGTAGTGTGGGAGTTTTAGGTGGGAGCATGTGAAGGACATTCCCATTTGGAGGAGAGATGGGAGAGAAGCATGGATTTGAAATTGTTGTGGTTAGGTATATTACGTAGTGGTGTGGGGAGATTGTTCCATAGTTTGGCTATAGTGTTAATATTATACTAATACTATATATATTATATTAATACCAATACAAGTGGTAGTAGTTTACTTAGATGACTAGGCCTTCTCAAGTGGCCCATACAGTGTCACCAAATAAATAAATATAAGTACTCTCAAAAGTTAGATACTTTCTACAAGGACCAGCCACAATGATTTTTTAAATATATTTAATAATAATTAAGTAAAGAACATGACAATATTAAATATATATTTACAGTAAATCACAGAGTTCAAATCACAGAAAATATTGAAATTAACACTGATGGAAAAACTCATACAAATAAAGAAAAAGACTATTTAAACTAAGCGTCACTATAGTCCTGTGCTGGGTGCTGTTTTAATAGTTTAACAGCTTATTTACATTTCCCTTATTTTTCTTAAATTTAACATCTGCTGTGAGAGCATCCTATGTTAAAACATATACATTTAATTCAGCTGCAGTAATATAGGTACATTTCTCTTCATTTCAGCAGGGTGCACTGTTGATACATTTCAACACAAGAAAAGCTCACAAATACATTTTTAGCATAAGCATCTGTACAAAATCAGTTTGTTATACAAATGACATACAGTTCTAAAACATTTGAAACACAAGCATCTTGTATAAATCAGTTTGATATTCATGTATAAATCAGTTTGATATTCTTTACAAAACCCCAGCTGGCTATGCTGGCACTTGTTCATATCATCACAAGGCCAATCTATAAACAGGCTTGCTATAGGGATTAGATTCCAAAACACTTGCTCTCAGGTGGTCACTTACACTGAGAGCAAATCTTTTGGAATTAGACCCTATAATGTACCTTATCCTTTCCATAATAACTACCAGAATGGCAAGGAAATGTTTACATCCTTCTTCATAAGTTAACATTTTACATGTAACTTCATAAGAATGAATAATGTCCTGTAGAGCAAAAATATTGTAAACACTGACACTGATTCAGCAATGTTTTATGATTTCCATTTGAAAAAAAAATGATTGTATAGTATACAGTATATTTTGAACACTTACATGGGCTGTGTCATACCCTTTGATGAGAAAAAAGATTAGAAAGCAAGCAAGATACATTGTTGCCAGTCGTAAAGATCCCCCACCCCCACTCACAAAAGGCATGCACTCAAAGAAAGTTGCAGAGGGTAAGAATTCATCTAATGAATGGTAACTTGGATGCAAAGAAGAAAATGTCATGTTTTGCGAAGGAGACAGACAACACTTATTTATGGAAAATGTGATTGAGAACTTTTCCTTACCAGAAACTGAGGTTTTTGAGATTTGTAAATTTTTAGGACATGAAATATATAATGTCTTTTTCATCCTTAGGAAACACAAAACCTTTTCCTTGAGAGTGGATATGATTAGATTGTTTGTTTTTCAGTCCTGCTGAATAAACATTCTAAATCTACAAACAACATGGGACCTATTTTCAAGTATGATACAAATGCAGCAAGGCTCTTTTGAAATGATAATTAGGCACATAAGAATATTCCATCTGCATATGATGGAAATGACATTCTGTTGTACCACATGTCTTCAACATACACACTAATGCCACTCCTGTTATTGATAACTTTTACTGAATATCTGCAATAGCAGCTGTGCTTTCCTAAATAATGGAATGATAAAGCTAGCTAAATGTGGCAACATTTACTGTTGAAATGGAAAATGCACAGCTGTACCACATTCTGCAAATTATGCATGACTTGATAAAATGTCAGTAATAGCTGTTGATAATCTAACATCATTTCCTCATCCTTTTGCCAATACATACTTTGAAAAGTTGTGTTAAATGCATTATCATGGAAACAAGTTTAAATAATCTCCTTAATTATTGCATGTTATTAATTCATAACCACCACATTTCACATTGATGTCTGTTTATGGAAAAAATAGATGGGAAATTGCATATATTTTCACATATTTCACATTTGTCTATCTTTTTTTTCTTTTCAGGAACATGGTTCTAACTTCCTGCAGTTAGGGGCGTCAATCGAACAGCAAATCAATGTCATTTTCAAGGTACTTGAGGAGTATGACTGGGGTTCATTTGCCATAATTACCAGCCTTTACCCTGGTTACCATGAATTCATTGACCATGTTACATCATTTATTGACACCAGTTTCTTTGGCTGGGAACTGCAGGATACTCTGACCTTTGAGATGACCCGTGAGGAGAGTACTTCCAAAACACAACGTCTCCTGAGGCAAATCGATGCCCAAGTCCTGATTGTGTACTGTTCCAGTGAGGAGGCAGAGTACCTGTTCGAAGTTGCAGGAGATGCTGGCTTGATTGGGCCTGGTTATGTTTGGATTATCCCCAGCCTAGTGGTTGGGAACATGGAACACCCTCCTGAATCATTTCCTGTTGGATTGATCAGTGTTATGACAGACCGGTGGAAAATGCATTTGCGGCAGCGTGTTCGTGATGGGATTGCTTTGATTGCTAAAGGAGCAGAGACCTTTCTGCATGAGCACAGTGAGCTCCCAAGAATGAATACTGACTGCAAGGCATCGCCTGGCCCTCTGGTACTCAACAATACTTTATACAGGTAGGAGAATCATTTAGTTTATATTCTTGCTAAAATAATCAAATGGTACTATTCAAAAACAGTTTACACAGGCAACGTAATCATTTAATGTATATTTCCAGTAAATTATGCAAATCGTACTATCAGGATATGCACAAAAAGCAGATTCTGAAAACAATAATTTGTCTGAAACGTCTGAACTTATACAAAAGGATAATGTACATAGCATTTGTGAATATGTATGAACTGCTCTTATGAAACGAGTACCCAGTTTTGTTTCTGGCTAAACATGAATCTGTATGTCTTTGTAAATGGCAGTAGTATTTTTAAACAAGTATGCATTAGAGGTTATTAGACGGATACAATAGTGTTCCTCAGCAGGTGTTATCTTGTCTTGTCTTTTTGAATAAGCACACCACTCCAGGCAGGTTGCTGTGAGCTTTTCTTGTACTTTGCCTGCAGATTTATCAAGAGGCACCAAATTCTGTAGTTACCTACCCAGGTTCTGGCCTCTTCAATGAGAATTTGAAGAGGTGTAACAGAAGAAGGACTACAATATATTAAATTTAGGGCTAACAATTTAGCTACACCAACAATGGAAAACACTCTTGCTAATTACCTGTTCTTCATGCAGGATGTTGTTTCATAATTTTAGTGCAGAAACACTAATGGCAAAAGCTATTTCATTATGTGTTTAAATTTGTAATTAATTCTAGAAATTAAATTTCAGACAATATATCTCATATAAAAAATCTCAGATAGTTGCCTCTTTTTTTCTTGTATCTGTATTTCAAATAAATTAATATAATCAATAAAATGCATACAATAAGGAAAAAGTTGAAGTTATTTTAATATTAAATGTGTGTGTGTGTGTGTGTGTGTGTGTGTGTGTGTGTATGTGTGTGTGTGTGTGTGTGTGTGTGTGTGTGTGTGTGTGTGTGTGTGTGTGTGTGTGTGTGTGTGTGTGTGGTGTGTGTGTGTGTGTGTGTGTGTGTGTGTGTGTGTGTGTGTGTGTGTACATCTATGTGAATTTGTGTTGAGACAAATCAATGACTTAGGACGCTTATTAGCCATTTTTGTCTCACTGTGGCAAGGCCAAACTTAACAGCCATTCACAAATGGCCATTGAGTATATACTAGGTTTGGAGGAATGAATGAAAAAGGAATCACTGAGAATGAAGTATATTGACCAGAAGTTACTGAAGATGATTTCTGATCTTGTTGATTTTGCAAGACACAGTTATAATAATACTAAGCATATTTGAGATGGAGTACTTAAAAAGATGTTGGCACATTAAAATTATTCTCAGTCCATATAGGTCAGTAAATATTTTTACTGTTTAACTGAATTTTTTTAAACTTATATAACTGAAAAGGTGTTGTTAATCTTCTGTTAAATTGCAGTATGTACCTCCAACAATTTTCCTCTTTATGTGAAAAGTAAAAAACATTGTATACATTTTATATAGGGTTATACTGGATTTATGAAGAATTTACAAGGCAAAAATGTACAAGAAAGGAGAGAATAATATATATATATATATATATATATATATATATATATATACATATACATACATTTCAGAGAAATAAATGCATTAGCTACAAGAGACTAAATAATCATCTGTCTTCTTATAGAGGTTTTATGTCAATATATTCATATGATACTGGAATTTATTTAAATTTGTTTGAAGTTAATATACCTCTACTCAATGCTTGCTGTGATGATGCCAATATGTATTACATAAATTCATTTAAAGTACGTATTATATTGTTCACCTGTAATCTTCAAATTTTGAATAACATTTTTAAATAAAAACACTCAAAAAAGGAGTTGTATTGAGAGGGGGTAAGATGGTGAGAGTGAGGTGCATATGTCTCACCATCCGGAAAGGGAGATGGCCTGGCTCTCTACTTGTCTCTTTGCTTGGCGGGGTAATGCAGTCCATGGATGCTGAGTCAGGGGGATGGGATGCAGTGGCATAGCTATATAGGTTAGGTGGCAGTAATGCAGGGAAGTTCTCTGGCCCCATAGTCTGGCATAATTAATATACTTTAAAAGTTGCAAAGAGGTGTTAGAAGCTCCTAGAGACATGGGGGAGATTTGGATGCCTGTCTGAGTGATGGTCCTATAATTGTCACTCTTTTTATGGGAAAATGAATGAATGGACCTTTGACAGCTTTTGTCTTTGCGAAGAATAAATGGGCACATAGGTCTGATGGTTAATAGATAGAGGGTTTAAAAAAAGACCAAAAGAATGATTGATTGCATGACAAAGAGCAAAATTGTCGAAAATAAAAACTATTTTACTGTATGCACTATTCCTAAGGGTATCTCTTGTAATATATGAAGTCCTAGGTGGAAGACTTATATAGAATATGATTTCAAGCTATTGGCAAGTGAGAAGAGTGAAGCTATGAAAATAGGAAAGGGAAATACAGCAACGGAGATTTGTAGAAAGACTGTGGAACTGATCATGCATATTGTGGAAAATAATTGAGATTTTTGTTGGTGAGGTAGGTTTGTTCTTTACATCTGAGGACAAGTGGAGATGTTGTTATAAATAAAATAAGTGAAATAGGGGTTCAAAAGTGAAAGATAACAGGAGGAAAATGATGTACTCTTCATCACTCTTCATCAAGATGGTGATAGGATTCCGCAGCATTATGGTGGGTGGCTAGTGGAGCATAAATCAGCAGAAGAATTCAAGGAAAGCTGTGATGGTTGGAAGAGGTGATAAAAGAAAATGGGGGCAGCTTTTAATAGGTAAGTTGTAAAATCATCCAGAACTCATAACCTGTTAATTTTCTTTGCTATTGCCTATAAATGTTTACATAAGTGAAGATGAGATATATATCAACCTGTGAACACTATGGAAATTCGTTATAGTCCAGAAAATTGTTAATTACACACTACTTCTAACATATTTCTATGATTATATTACTATTTGAATGGGCAAATGGAAACAGTTTAATGGTGGTAAACTACAATAAATAATATAAATTTTGATAAGCAGGAAAGAGAATTGGACTTACCATGTATTACAGGACCCATAGCAAGTTAATAAATCGTCTATTAAAATATAAATATAGTTCTGGAATCTTGTAACATTAAGCACCTCATTAAAAGCATTTCTTATTTCTGTTTAAATTTCATTACATTACATAAAAAGTCATAGCGTAAGTTGTTTATGGACAGTACAGACCATCAAATATTCCTCAAGAATATTTTTACCAAAATTACACAAAGTCTGAAAATATTCTCCTATGAAAAGTATTTGTTTTTAAGACAAATCATATCATTTAAGTATGGTTTTTGTATAATACTAATACGTATCATCTCACAAATGGATCTCAGGCTTTCTCTTCATGGGTAAATCTCACCAATCATGGGTGATTCTACCCTTACTATCATTTAAGTCATGAATAGTATTGCAACTCATCTTAAGATGATCAGCAGTAGACTATGCCATGTTGAAGGAAAAACATCAACAGTTTTGACTGTACTATTAGAATATCTGTCTTGAAGGTACCGATGCCATTCCTTTTGCAATATCAGTTTTATTTGTAATTCATATTGTAATGACTAGATTATGTGTATTGCACAGTTGTTGAATATTGACCAATTAATATAGAAATCAGTAGAGAGACAAAACTTAAGAATTATATTGCATTTGCCCACTGCTTGTTGTGTTGGAACATTACTTATGTTTATAAGGTATATTGGAGTTGAGATGATATAAGGCAATATGATAAAGCCATGCGCTACTAATGAGTTCTATTCACCAGTACTCAGTCCCCTATTCTCACAATGACCGATTCAGAGGGAACCAATTAAAAGACAGTAAACCCAGATTTAACATTATTTAACCTGGACGCTATTTTCATATCTACTAGACCTCTCAAATATCCCTGTTTTGGAGGAATGGTCCTATTTTGAGACCTGACCTACCCCTGAACAGGATGTCCCTAGTTTTGGAGGTGTGTTTCTATTATCAGGCCTCATTTACCCACTCATACAATTTTCTCAAGCCCTGTCATTACATGGGATTTTTTGAGGGTGTCTACTACACAGAAAACCACACATGACCAACATACTACTGGCAACAATATTTTAAAGAAAGAGGACACACATCTTCTATCTTCCTTTTCCCGAAGTAAAAATAAATGACTTTGTGTAGTAGAATTTTGTGATACAGCTCATTAAAGTCTACAAATTCTTCAGTGTCTGTATGATAATGTATATCTATTTTTCCATCATTGTTGTCACTTTCTGTTATTTAAACATGCATTTCTGAGTATTATGCCAAATTCCTAGTGGAAGTGGGACTTTGTTATTTAAATGTTATGCTAATTAGATACCCAGATTTTTAGCTGGATGTTCCTACTTTTCAAGGGATTTTTTCCCTGTTTTCAGTGTCTGTAAGTCAAGAATTAAGATTCTTACAAAATGTTCCTTACCTTGATATGCACAAGTTAAACCATGATCGAGCTGTTTCAGCTTTGTGCATCTTTTCTGTGTGATTCAGATTTTCAAACACAACATTCTTATATTTGCATGAAATCTCACAACACTTTCATTAATAAAGTAAAGACAGGTTCTGAAACAGTATGATTAAACTTGATAGGTTAGAACATGACATGCATTTAGTATTGGATTTATGCAGATTAGTTTCCATGTTGAGCACAGTCTTCCATAAAGCCAGAAGTTTTAAGCAATTTGTAAGATTCAGTAAGTCTCATTAGGAAGTAAGTTTCCTTTGCTGCTATACATCTTCTTAAAGTTTGCTTATAGCTGCTGCTAGGCTTTCACTTACTAATGAATGGTGGAACAGCCTAGCCATAGTGATAGAGCAACACAGTCTTATGTCATGTATTATGTTATTTGGTTACCAGTTGAAGTGTCATTTTAAGTTTGGCAAAGTGCCACACCTAGTGGCATGGACAGACAAAGCCATGACTACAGACCAGGTGACCTGCATGGGTACTTAAGGGAACTGGAAGGTGAGGATGGGCATGCTTTTCTGGAGAGGGGTGGATAGAATGAATATTTCCAAAAATCGTTCTTGGAGGGGAGATGACATAAATGCAGGCTCTGATGGAAGGCTTTTGGCTCACCAAGCTGTTGCTTCACTGTGGTCTTAAAAGTGAGTGTATAGGAGCATGTGTTAACATAGGGGAAGTATTGTGGGCCTCACCTCAACTAGAAGATGGGCAAAACAGAGCCATTATAAATGTCCTCTTACCCCAGAACCCTGTAAAGACACAAAAATACTGGAATGAATCTTTATATAACAGCTCCCCTGAATGTCTTTTTCCCCTCATACATTTAGAGCATAACTGCCTCAATTCAGGGGAATAAGTGGACTCAGGCTCCACCTTGGGAAGCTTGATGGTCAGCAGACATGGGGAAAAATGACTCTGAAAAAATGTATGATTTAGCAAAATCTTAGCTTGTTGATACATCAATAAGTCAGATGTTGTTTTGTCAACATGGGGTCAAATAACTCAGAGTAAAGGGGAATATGATTATTTTCCTTTAATTTACTTTTTTTTCTGTACTCCAGGTTTATGCAACCTGAGAGCTAATACTGTTAAGCACCAGGAGTGTGGAGGTGATGTAATCACACTAAGTTGTGTGGGGGCAGATTGCATTCCCTTGCAAAATGCCGTTATTTGTGCCCTGTATGGTATTGTTGTTTACAATATTATACATATGCACCATTTTTTTAGTTTGCCTTTTATTTCTATGACATTTTGAGTTCCATTTAAGTAATACTTAAAATTTTATTATGAACCCAGTAGAACTTGACATAAATTAATTTCCAGGCCAAGGCCAAGTGTTCCTATTTTAGTGCTATAAGTCTGCAAACATGCAAAGGTGTATTTTCTATCGATATTTTGTGGTGGTGACCTTTTTTAATGGCCCGATTTATGCTTACCTATCACATAAAGTAGCTTTATAGTATAACTTAAATGAGTTTCATTGTTGTAATGTATTTAGTGATGCTTTATACTCAATTAAAGGCAGACACGCATATCAGAGAATTGTCACAAATCAAATTAATTAATAAAGCAAATCATAGAGAAATATATTTTATGTGATCGATCTCTTTCTATTTTAAGTCAAAATAAGAAAAGGTAAAAATTATAAGCAGACAATATGCTTCTGTACTAGTTAATCCCAAATTCTTTCAGATAATGTTAACAGCCTAAGGAAATGTTTACTAATCTTTTTCACAGCCTCAGATGAAGCTTCACAATTCTCATAAAACTCCTTTGATCTTGACTACTGTGATCTTTCAGTGAAGGAAAATTCTGTGCTGGCCTTACTTTGTGGATTTGGTTTAGGAGTTACAAAACCATCAAATATTTTTACTGCTTTGACTGCTCAGCACTTAAGCATGCATTTGTTTATTATGGTTGCCAAAAACAGAATGCAGTTTTAAACTTTAGTCTATTACTGTGTCAAGTAATAAAAGCAACAGTGTTGTCTCAAGAGTACTGTCATTACTAGACAACTTGACATCAATACATTAGATAGTCTTGTAAAGTGATTTCAGGTCCATCTCTAAAGCGATGTAGTTTTTCCAGACTCATCACATTTATGTCAGCATAAAATATAATAACCAGGGTCTGGTTAATTAACAAAATGTAAAGAAATGAAAGGTGTCTTCTTAAATTTTTGATTTCCAGATATGTACATCATAAAATGTAGGTGTATTAGTATTTGGTGACACAGCATCTTTTGTCTGACTGTAGATGCATTACAGTATTTATGTGAAATTATACAGTGATAACTTAAGGGATCTGTATATGGTAACATGACCGACTCTCCCAGGTATTCAAAAACACCTACACTAAGCGTACACTAAGTGTACACCGTTCTGAGTGAACAGACAACGCAGGCTCCTTTTCCTTCTAATTTTAGTTTTACTACTGATTTTCTTGTAGCTTTAAATATTGACAGGGATTCATAAAGGTAACCAGTATCGTGCACGAAATAGAATGAAACAATACCTTAAACACCAACAGTTAGATGGCAACCCACCGTCTATGCTATGTTGTAAAAAGCAACGAATGGACAACGACTTGAACTAGGAAAATATTTTAGTGACAAATCCGCTCTACAAAGCGAGTCCACGAAACACAAGGTTTTTACAAACTAGGAAAATAGTTTAATGACAAATCCGCTCTACAAAGCGAGTCCACAAAATGCAAGGTTAAGCGCTTTCATCTGCATAAGGAGAATTCTTCAGAACAATTACAACAGTTAGAAACCATCCTTTTAAAAACTTTTTGGCGCCACAATTTCTTTCCTCATATTTAAAGTGCAAGTGCATCAATGCTAAAAACCTTCTCGTGATTTGATTGATCTCACCTCATTTCACTATGTGTAAACAACATATTAAAACTATCACACTACTATACATTACTCAAATATATTAATAATAATATCAATACATAACTGATGTCATTAAAAAACTTTAAAAAACTTTTGATAATACTTGTGTTTTGTGGACTTGCTTTGTAGAGCGGATTTGTCATTAAACTATTTTCCTAGTTCGTAAAAACCTTGTGTTTTGTGGACTCGCTTTGTAAAGTGGATTTGTCACTAAACTATTTTCCTAGTTCGAGTTGTGGTCCATTCGCTGCTTTTTACAACATAGCATAAAGGTAACCAGAAAATGTAGTACATTCACACTTAGTGTAATCTTTCTGAGTGACTAGAAAGCACAAAAAATGTGTTAGGGATGTTCTTGGATTCATATAGTGTACACTTAGTTTAGATGTTATTGAATCTGTCCCTCTTATATTTCTGTTTATTATGTACATTGCATTGTATATGTAGCATATTATACAAAAATGCAAATGCCCCTGAAACATGGCTACTTGATTTAATAAATGGAGTCTTTTTAATTGTTGTTTAGTACAATCACCACAGCAATAAGATCTGTTCAGCAGATAGCCGGACTTACTTGAATTTGCTGCCACTAACACATCAACAGCAACTATAAGCAGATAAAGCAAAGAAAAAAAATACTTCCATTCCCAGAATGAAAATAGTCTCGATTATGTAAAAAAAGGAAGACAAAAATGCATCTACAGTCAGTGCCACAACAAGAAGTGAATTTAGCCAGACCTCTCAACTGTCTCTGTTTTGGAGGAGCTTTCCTATTTTCAAAAGTGATTTACTCCTGAGCAGAGTGCCCCTATTCTTGGAGGCATGTCTTCTTTTTCAGACTTGATTAACTCCTTCACACAATTTTCTGAATCTCCTTTATCTTGTCTAATTCTGAAGCTGTCTAGTACACAGAAAACCATACCACATGACCAACATACTAGTAGCAACAATAATTTAAAAAAAGTGATACATATCTGACATTTCTCTTTTGCGTAACAAAAAATAAATTACCTTGTGTGCAGAATTTTGCATTTCTTGAAAGTCTATATATTTTTCAGTATCTCTTTAATGATGTACTTATATTTTTCATTATTTTTGCCACTTTTTATTTTTAAACATGTTTTTGAATACTATTCAACATTCCTACTGGAAGTGGGAAGAGTCCTATTTTAGTTTGTATTGACATTTTATGCTATTTAGATTTTCATGTTTTAGCTGGATGTACCTACCTTTCAAGCACCTTTGTTCCTACTTGCAGTGTCTGTAGATTGGAAGGGTATGACTTGGAAGAGACAGCAAATACAAAGTGTGCTCCTCCTGACTATATATAGGGAGCTCTCAGCTTTAAATATGTACATAGTCATTTAAGAAATCAAAAAGTACCATTAACAGTCACTGTCTGACGATCAGTGAAGGAGGATTTGCACAGTCCTAAATGAAATTTATCCACAAGGACTTTATCTTTAAATTTATGTGCTCTTCAAGTTTTTACTTTGAAAGTGCAGAAGCCTACAAAGAGTGCAAGTTTTAGACACATTTTCCCAAATTCTGTTTTATAGTTCTGGTGGTACAAGTCCGTTGTCCATTGTATAATGTAAGGTATCATCTGTATGCAAATGTGAAAGAGTTTTCTTCAGTGTCATTACATCCATTTGTGCAATTTAAGTCTGTGCCTAGATTTCTAGCAATCCTCATAATAACGTAACATAATAACTAACGGTACTGTGCAAACTATACTCTATCAACTGATTTTTTAATCCTTTCTGTGCCCTCCCCCCACCTTCTTATCAGCATTTCACTATTTAAATATTTGTGAGATAAACGGTTTAAACAATAATTGGTTTGGTGCCTTCATATTAGCTTTCCATCACCTGTATATTTGCGAGACGTATGCTTTGTATAATTAGTTGCAACAGTTATTCCTGTCTAGGCATGCCTAAGAAAGCAGAAACAGCCATTTTGTAAATACAGCTGCACTAGAGTTTTTTTTTTTTTAACATTCTCTGTATTGCTTTACTGGTTGTTCACAAAAAGCATGGTATTTTATGACTGTGCACTCTTTCATTGTTTTAATTATCATGTTAAACTGCTAGTCACCATCTACGACCATTGAATAGCATCTTACTCATCAGTAACATGAAAAACTGTCTTTCAGGAACGTTCACCTCTAATTATTGTTTTTAACATTAGCTAAGCACATGATATTGTTGAAGTGCTCTTAGGAAAGTTCAATGGTCATTTTTGTATTTTTTGTTGTGTTAGAGCACTCAACAATCTCGGCATTGCTTTCACTGGCTAGTCACGTAAATGCTTAGTATGTGTACTCTATCATTGTTTTAATTATTCATGCTCAACTGATAGTCACTGTCTAAAAGCGTTCAGTTGCATCTTGCTCATCAGTAATGCGAAAACTCGCTCTCAGGAATGTGCACCTCTAATACAATTTTTTTAAAACTAGGAAAGGACAGGATCTTGCAATAGCTAATATGCTAGCTTTCTTCCTATAAGCATTATTCTCAAATACACTGTTGATGCTTTTATTTGCCTGAAATCGGCAAGGTAAGAATTTGTAAGAATGTTGTACCCTTATTCACTGTACTGAACTTCTAATTAGATGCAGGACATCTGTAATTTGCTATATAAGCTTCAGCTCTCCATTTCGTATTGAAACTAACACACAGCCTATCTCTCTGCTCCACCTGTCTCTCCTATATCCTACTACCCTGCTGTCCATTCTAGTCTCTACGCATACTACTTTAGCCATCTAACTCTACAGTCCTTTTCCCTCAACTAATTTATTTATTTATTTTATTTATTTATTTAACATTTGTTAACTGGGAAAGTCCGACTTGGAACAAAACCAATTTTCATTGGAGGCCCAGGGAGAAATGCTCCAGACACATTTCTTTGTAATGTGGGAGAAAACCAGAGTACCCAGAGGAAACACACACGAATGCAGGGAGGACATGCAGACTCCACACAGAAGGCACCCCAGCCGAGAATCGAACCGGAGAACCTCTTGCTGTGAGGCAACAATGCTACCGCTGTACAACTGAATCGTCCAAATGAATTAACTTATTTCTCTTTTATAGTGACATTATCCTGCATAACTGCCCTTCACGCTAACTACCACCCAGCAGAACTACCCACAGTAAGTCCTATACCACATCAGAGAAACCTTTGATCATCTGGAGCACAAAAAAGCCCAAATCTAGTCAAGCAACTTAATGTACATTAAACTTGTTTTATTTTTTGACTGTACTGCAATGCTGCAATTTACCACTGCCTCTTGCATACCACTAGTACCTGCAGAAGCTCTCTTCTCATTCTCATTCTCTGTGCTCACCTATCCTCTAACCTGAGACCAGTAAACAAAGTAATACCTTCTTTTGTCTACTATAAGGCCATTCTAACTTACTGGCAATTGTAAAACATTCCTTGTTCCAGCCCCAAAGACTTTCTCTCTTAACGCATACTTTGCTAGACCTTTAAACCTCTGCAGCACCAGCTTTTTCGTCATACTTCTCCCAATCATGCCTGATTACATTTATTAATCTATCTGTTGTTTTCAAGCTTTAATCATCTGTACCCAAGGCTGTTTAAACTTACTTGTTTGTACTTACTGATAGTCTTTTGATAACAACACCGAACAAGTTGTAGCTCAGCTCTGTTGGCCTACCCCCATTCCCACCTACCCCCCATTTCTCTCATATTTATTGTTATTACTTCCCCACATAATCCTAGCCTATCTCCTACCACCTACTACCTACCCTCCAGTAATTACTCAAATTATCGCATTCTACCTCCTAAATATCTCTACATTAACAAACACAGCAGATCTATCTTACTTTAAATTTACTTTGCTCCACCCATACCCTCCTTGTTCATTCTCACAGCCCCATACCCTATCCTCTTATACTACCCATTTATACAAATCACACCGCAAAAATGACAGAATGTATACAATTCACTATCCTTTTAACATCCATATCCCTATCTCTCACATTAGTTACTCACACCACTTCCCTTGAATAAATCCAAATACAAAAAACTTCCACTATGCCTAAGCTCTTTGAAAATGATGCAAGTAGCTTTTCAGATATATCAGCTAGCCTACTCAAACCAAAGTTTTTAAATTTCTCAAAGCTGAAAATACTACAATCCCCCAATAAACCTGTCTTACATTTATACAAAAAAGCAAAATATAACCAAAAACACATGCATGCAAACCAACACTTCCATCATCACTACAAGCTAATCCAATGTGGAGAATTCTACCCCATCCCTGGACTCCCTCATACTCTCACCTCTCCCCAATTCCCCTCCACTAAACAGCTATTACTAATCACCCTCAATATGTATAGCACCTGCAACAAAATAACAGAATTCCATGTATAGCTAGTAGAGCATTCCCCTGAGATATTAGCTATTAGCAGTAACTGAAGCCTGGTTAAAATCTTACATTCAAGACACAGAAATACTACCACCATGATACTAAGAACAGATAGAACCCATAAGAAAGCAGGTGGAGTAACATTAATATATCCTAGTACTTAGACAATCCTCTTTTACGACAAATCTTTTCCCACATTCAGTACAGCTGAAATCCTTATTGCATCTCTACAAGTAAACAAAGTCAAACAACTATGCATTGCAGTAGTGTACATACCCCATGGCCCAAACATCCCCATACCTGAAGACATTCTTTCCTGGATATCAGAAAACATTTTCTGTGAGACAGGAATCATTTGTGACTTTAATATCAATTGGCAAAACCTAAAAACTGATTCTCCAGCTAATAGTATCAGCCTTTATAAATTTACAAAAGTCATAACTATTCCCACTAGAATGCATAAACATAATAACCCAGGATCTACCCTAGACTGGATCCTAGTCTCTGATCCCTAAGAATTCACTAATTCTGGTATACTTCCTAACATCTTAAGTGACCACTTGCCCACATATGTTAATAGCATCAGCCCCCACAGACCTATATATATATACATGCAAAACATCAAGAAACTTAACAAACTTTAATCCACAAACTTTTAACTGCACATTAAAATCATTCATCTAGTCTATATTAAAAACCCTGCCACTAGATAATGCAGTCAACCACTTCAAGAAATTATTCCTAGACACACTTAATAACCTAGTCCCTCAAAGAACAAAAAGAACAAAAAATGAATTGTGCACCCTTGCTAACAAAGTCCACAAAGTAAATACTATATACCAAAGATAAAGCTTGAAAAGATTGGCAAAAAAACAAAAAATGTAATCACTCTTCAAAATTATAGGGAATTACATAACAAAGCAAAGAAACTTGCAAATTCTGATAAAAATACTTCTCACAACAATTAATTGTCCATAAAAACAATCTCAATTCTTTCTGAAAACTATTTCAACACTTCTTAACCCAGGTTCCAAACAAAACCCATCTCCAGCCACAGATAAGACACCAGCCCACATAGCATTTAAGTTTAATATCCAGTTTATTGATAGCATTACTAAATTAGTTACAGACCCCACCTTCACTACAAGCACTAACTCCACAGACAATTTAATTCCACCTACACCTACCATTGATACATCCAACAAAAGTAACGCAGCTTCACCCCTCATCCACCAAAATACTTTCACACCAAGCACTCACACTCCGCTCTTCTCTGTACAACCTATACCTACCACATTAATACATAAAGTCCTTTTCAAACTAAAACTCAGATCCACTTACTCTGACATTCTTCCTTTTGAATATTTAAAAACATTTGCAGATGCAATTGCCTATCTTGTCAGCATTCTAATTAACCAATCAATCTTAGAATCCTACATAGCCAACCTTAGAAAAAATCCATCATAACCCCACTGTACAAAGGAGAAAAATCTAGCAAACTAACTGGCTAGCGTCCCATTTCTATCCATTCCCTTCTATCCAAACTGCTCAAAAAAGGTATACATGTAACTATTAAACCACCTCATACATAATAAACTTCTTGCACCCACCCAAAATGGATTATCACATAGCACAGCAACTGCTCTTTTCTCCTTTATTGACATAGTTAATAAACTCAGGACAAATTACCTCTGTAATACTTCTAGGTCTGTCAAAAGCCTTTGACACCATCTCACACCATAAACTTCTACAATAACTCACCTCTATAGGTTGTTCACAAACCTCCCTACAATGGTTCATTAACTACCGAGCCGACAGATAAAAATGTATCAAATTGCATGGTTGTCTCTCAAAATACCAGACTAACAAAACAGGAGTCCCACAAGGTTCCATTCTGGGACCCCTTCTTTAATATCTTTATTAATAATCTACACACTGCCTCCCTTCAAAGCTAGATTATCCAATACGCCAATGATTCTAACATCATCTCCTCCTCAAGTAATATACAACACCTTCTCCAATTTACCCAAAATGCCTTTACCTCTATTGAATCTTGGCTCAACAAAGCACAATTACTACTCAACCCCAACAAAACAAAATTCCTACTTTTCACACCCCAAACAGCCCCACTTGATTTTAAAATATACTCACAGAACAAGACAGAAATAAAATTGTAACAAATGCTAAGTTATTAGGTATAATCACTGACAACAAACTCACATTTAACCAACACATACAAAACTCTATTAAAAAAACACACTCCAAATTAGGGAAGTTCTACTGGCAGAAAAATTACATGGACACCCTAACCAGAAGAACTCTAGCCACTATGTATCTACTCCCCCTCTTTATTATACACAGTCCCCATTTTCACCAATCTACACACACTACCCGAACGTAAACTTGAGTCCTGCTGTAACAAGATCACTAAATGTGCCACAGGTACAACCTACAGCTCTCACCATTGCAGTGCACTCACAGAACTTAACTGGCTTGAATCCCCTCACTACTTAGACTTTCTGCAACTAACTACTGCACACAAAATAATATACAAATCAAAAGTTGTCCAGCCTTGAAACCCATTCTGCATACCTACATTCCTACCAGAACCCTCTGTTCTGAAAATAAATAATTAATAATAGTACACAGACCCAATAAAAGAGCCGGCCAATGCCTACAGTCCTATGCTACTTCAAAATTATAGAACACTCTACCTACAAATATCAGTTCTATAGATAGACTCCAAAATTTCAAAATTACACTAAAAAATCACCTTCTTAACTCACCTAGTTGTCCCTGTTGCAGAGCCAGTAGATAACCTCTACCTTCAACTCTACTATCCTACTTCAACCACTTACCCCTCATACCCCACTCACATCACTTAACCTCTGATGTTATCTAACCCCTATTTTTCCATCTTTCCTCCTGATACCTCTCCTTTCCAACACCTTTTCACTACACCTCCTTCTTCTGATATCACCCAAATACTTAGGCCCTGTGCCTATCTCCTATCTCATCTCTATTCCACCCTGATGCACTACTAATAAAATAACTCACTATCCATTCTCTTAACCCAAACCACTAGCACTGATGCATCTTAATCTCAATACCCCAACCTCATGCTTTTTACCTCAATACCCCAACCTCACACCTTATTCATATCAGCTATTTAAACTGTCATCAACTATCATCTATTACCTTACTGATGTCATCCTTAAGTCTTTGTCATGACATTACCATATCACCTATTTCTCTTGTACTGTACGTCTAATCCAGTGGAAATAAAACCACTACATAGCACTGTTATTTTAGTGTATCACCAGCTTCTGTTCTTCTGTACCATGACTCCAATGGAAATGTAATGACAACGTAGCACTGTCATTTAAATGGAAAATTACTTATTTATGTATAAAGCATTTCTACTTGTTCATGTACAATTTTGCTGCAACTTTTAAATATATATGTAGAAAATTTTGTGGAGCTTTTCTCCCAGGGCCTCCACTGAAAATGGGTTCCCGACTCAGTCAGATTTTCCCTGTCACTAAATAAATAAATAAATAATAGTTACACAAAACTGCATGAGGAAGTGTGTGTGTGTGTGCGTGTGTGTGTGTGTGTGTGTGTGTGTGTGTGTGTGTGTGTGTGTGTGTGTGTGTGTGTGTGTGTGTGTACATACATACATATATTTTTGAGTCGTGAACTGTTTCAAAATGAAGTATTTTCTCAGTTTGACAAAGATGAGGAACCTATGGACATTAGTTTCTTTTTTCCCTATCGTCTTACCATGGTAGTCTAAAAAATATGTTGGTAGCTTTGGGGTGCTTTTATTTTGTTTATTTTTTTCCAGTTCTTATTGAGAATGCACATTGCTTTCCTAGAACACACACAATGTTTCACAGTAATTGTTGGTCATAGGAACAGATGTAGTAGGGTAAGGTTCCTTCAGCTGTGCAGTCCTGCTTCCATCTTATGGTACAACATGAATAACTTACTTTGTTTTCCTGCTAGGCATAAATAACAAGGCAAGAAATAAAATTAAAGAGCTTCAGCTCATATTATAGTATGGACAGCCTGTTTGATTACCAAAGGTAGAAGACAGGACTTATTTTCCATTCATAAATTTATCACTCAAGTGAGGAAGAAGTAACACAATCAAGTCTTTTGGTATCTTTTGTTTCTGCGGATTATTACAGTGGTAAAACATAGTCAGGACATAGTTTTCTTCACATATAGTAAGCATATTCATTTTCTAGTATTAATAAAAATTACCCTGGTGTGCAGTTGATACGTTTGCTACTGTCATTTTTTCCTAATGAAAATATGTAATCACAGCAATGAAATGTGCACTTTGTAGAACAGCTGTAAATCTTCAGATAAGCAGCATCGGTTTTACTCTCCTTCATAATTTTGTAAGTTTTTCATATCCCTGTAAAATGTTATTTCCTTTTAGCAAAATGAGAAGGCAAAAACTTTTATAAAATAACAGATGCATGCATTCAACAAAAGTACTTGGAAACTATCAGTATGCAATTTATTAAAGATGCACAACATAGAAAATGTTAGTAATCTTGCTGACCTCAGCAGTTATAAAGATTTACATAATTATGTTTAAAGCAAATCAGTATCTTCCTTAAAGGCAGAACATGAGGTATTCTAAGTAAAGTAAATGTGGTAACTTTCACAATGCTATGTTGAACATGTTTTCTTAGTCATTTCAATAAAACATACTTAACATAAAACTATTCTTTGCTTTGTAATTTGTAGGAGATTTCAGTACTTTAGATGGTTATCATCATGTCTCTTGAACTCTTATCTCAAGAAATCTGGACAAAGGCTAAAATAATGAGGGAAGAAAAGCCCAGAAATAGTGACAGGTTTTACATATAGCTGTTATAAGCTTAGGATCTTGTTAGAAAAACAGGATTTGTGTTAGCATGCATTATGTCTGAAATCCAAATATCTGTCATTACTTATTGACGTCAATCCTCAGTGATTTGCCAGAACCACAAATTTTATAAGGAACAGACAAGAATATGAGAAAAGGTCTGGACATTCTGAAGAAATAGGACAGTTGAGATTTATGATTATAATGTTTATGGCAGTGGCCCCAAGTATATTCTTCTTCATCGCATATTTCAAACACTTTCACTGTAACTTGTCAAGTTAAAACTTGGTAAGAAAGCAACTTGCTGAGCAAAACTAGTTGAAAGCTTAATCAAATGAAAAAGTACATGGAATCACGTTTACAGGCAGGACAGCCTTGACATCCCCCAAACCTATATATACCAATTCCACGAGCACAAAAGCAGGAAGAAGAAGAGATACATCTAGAGTAGACGAATCTGCCAGTACACACTTAGAAACTACACTGTCCATGATTTCCTACATAAAATATCAATCCAGTGTTGAGCTCAGAGAATTTGTTCCATGTCCAATTTGCACTCAATGAGTTTGAGATGTGGTTTCAAATGCTGTCTTTGTAACAGAAATTCTAAGATTCACACATAGCACAGTATGCAGTGTTTGTAGGTGTGAGTGTGTGCATGTGTGCGTGTGCGTGTATATGTGTGTGTGTGCGTGTGTGCGTGTGTGCATGTGTGCGTTTGTGCATGTGTGCGTGTGTGTGTGTGTGTGTGTGTGTGTATGTATCTGTATATCTGTGCGAACTAAACACACAACTGCATAAACAAGCACAGTTTGTAGGAAAACTCTGCACTTCAAATTTTACTTTATATGTGATACTGAACATTATACCTTGCTATTCAGACATATTTTCAACTATTTACTGTTTACAATTCTCTTGAGAAACCTTAAATCACAAAGCTTTCACAGTAATATATTTAATCTGGTTCAACAAGGTGCAGTTAAAGGTAAAGTGCTCTATATACCGTTTCAGGAAGCAAATTTCACAAACAGGCTTTTTCACAAAACCTTTCTTCATTAATGGTACTCTGTCATTTTGCTGCCAATAATCAAATTGAGTACAGTTTATAATGCAGTAGTTGCTTCTATAAACTATTCTCCCTGTGAGCATATGTTCATAGGTTCATAGGATGATACTAGGCTATTGGCCCGTAGGTCCTTATAAGCCTAGCCAAGAATTTTGCCCATGTTCGCTCAAAGTCAGCAGCTGTTTCCCCTGTCCAGCAGGGAAACAAGTGGGATCCCAGGGATGTATTTTCTGTTTGTCATCCATTCATCCTGGTTCCACTTAAAGAGGGCTAGAGAGGTACTCTACTTGACATGGAGCAGGAGTCTATTCCACAGAAGGGGGCGTCTTTGGGGCACAAATCTATCCTGCCAACAAGTTCTATTAATGTCACAGACCAGGTTAAGAACTTGCGTGTGGGTTGCGTGAGTGGAATTTGACTTACGGATATGTGGCAACTCCATTGAGGCTGGGTCTGAGATAGCCTTACATGTCAGACACAGTTCACCTCTGAGCAGTCTGTATGAGACTGAGTAGAGGGATAGGGTTTTTAGCCTATCTGTGTAGGATAGGTGTTTCAGACCCTGAATTTTCCTGGTCAGGAACCTCTGTGGTCTCTCCAGCTGCTGCATGTGCTTGGCAAGGCACATGTCAAAGGGGACATTGTACTCAATAATGGGTCTGATAAGGGAGGAGTACAGGGATATTATGACCTCCTTGTTCCTGGATGAAATACCCTTATTTATGAGGTGGGCCATTGGACACTGCCAGCCCAGCTATCTGGAATTTTGTAAATAATCATATGCCATTTGTGAATATTAATTATGCTTCACATGCTTGTCTTCCAAATGTAAGAGAACTGTATGTTATGTCCTGTGCTTCAAGAATATAACCACAGTGCACCCTATTGGAAAAGAACAGAAGTGTATATAAACTATATACCTGTGCAGATGTATGTTTTAATAGTAGAAGTTGGGACATATGGAGTTAAGTTGCAAAGCTTCAAGAAAATAAGTTAAAAAGTAAAGTGTTTTATGATTGTGTAATCTCTCAGCAAGCAGACGCAATGTCTAGAGCTAGAAGTGTTTCTATTGTCTTAAAAGTAATTTTAATTAGTAGGTTTAAAATGTGAAGTGTTTTATTGTTTCCTAGCAGCTGCGCAATCTGAGAGATATGTATTTCTCACACAGAGATGATAACATTCTTAGTTTATGTTAGCCTGGTAACTTAAGGCAGGTGACAAAGAGTGACGTTATCCAGGCTAAAGCAGCGGTAATATGTGATATTAATTTAAGAACTCTCTCAGATAGAGAGACTAGGCATTTTGTATCTTGTAAGAAAAATCAAACCAAACCAGCTTCTGGGTTAGGAGCCTCTTCAGATTCAATGTAGTAATTCATAGACAAACAGAATGAGGCTCACCACAGCATGAAGTAAAATTAGAACACAATTTATTGACTGCAGTAACCAAAGTAAGTGCTTTCACGTTTTACAATGCTTCATCAGACTTTTACAACTGCTAACAACTCCAACCACACTTAAATAGTAACATAATACACCCTCTATTCAATTAATCAATCAAATCATAAAAGCCATTCACATTCTAAAAGCAACAGGCACACAATCACAACATCAAATACATGCTCTCCTCACATATATTAAAAAACATATTACAAATATGAATATGACAATATAACAAAACATATATATATATATATATATATATATATATATATGTAAAAAATATATATAAAAATATATATATAAAAAGAGAACAGCAGTTCATATGTGTATATAAAATTGCTCACAACTTAATGAGCGTAGTGGCATGCTGCTAAGAATGGTTTTAAGGTTACTTTCTCATTTAATCCATGCCCCCTACAACTTTGTAATCTTATTATTTTACACATTCTCAGATAGAGATACTAGGCATTTTGTATCTTGTCTTGGACCTAGAAATAACCATTCAGCACTTCTGCATCTGCCTTGATCTGTAAGTAAGTCTAGGGTGCAATAATTTCTCTTAGCTATAGATAGGAATATAGTAAAGATTAGTTTAGATGTTTTCTATATTTATTTGAGACTGTCCTGCAATGTTGTTTTAAAATATTTCCTGTGAGTCTGAACTCTGCAGTTACTGTGTTGTTTGAGTATTGTCTTGTTCTTTTATTATTTATTATTACATATATTTAAACCTATCTTTGTGGCTGATATTTATGAGGCATGTTTACGCTCTTAAAGTACTTGCATATGTATTTGATGACACTGTAGAGGCCACTCCTAAATAGCCTTAGTCTTGGCCACACTTACCATTTGGATAATAGTAACATTACACAGTAGGCTTGGTCACCGTTTGTAAGGGCCTTTATAGTAGCTGATAAGTAGGGGTTGGATGCAGTGATAACTACCTTATAGTCTGGGCAGAAGGGGACATAGCTAGTAAACTAATACTGCCTTCCCCAGGTGTGTGTGTGTTTGTATATAAATCAGATCTCAAAGTGGGTGTGTGTGTGTCAGCTACTTGGGCAGGGACACGAAGCACTGGACAGAGAGGGTGCTGGAGGTCTCGGCTTGATCCCTCAGCTGAGATCTTAACCCTATAGCTATGCCAGTGGGGACTCTTATTGGGGATCTGAAGAAAGAGTGAGAAACCAGCCCCAGACTGACTGTGATCTCTGTGTTCTCTTAAGGGAAATTGTAATTTACTGTGTGTGTACTTGTCATTCTCACATTGTGTACATCCCTCACTGGTGCTAGTGGTGAGGATTGAGGCTCCTTGATTACTGAGGCAGTGCAGGGGCATCACAGCCATATAGAAAGCTTTCCATACAAAGGAGGCAATGTGATGGTCATAAGTCAGGTTGCTCTCAACCTGGGTGCCCAAGTCCCTCACAACTGATTGCATGCTTAGTACATTATTATTAATGTGATAATAAGTGGGGATGCCATTTTCCACTAAGGGGATAATGATGCATTTCTTGGCATTCAGTTTGAGGCCGCGCTTCTGGCACCAGTCATTAGTTTGGGTAAGGCCCCCTTGGAGGATGTTCACTTCACTAGGGGAATTTCAGACAGCTCCCAGCCATCTGCAAGTTTGGTCAGCCACAGACCACTGATTTTGGCTTCCACCTCAGAAAAGTATATCTCAAACAGTAAAGGCCCCAAGACAACACCTTGGCATACACCACTCATTATGGGTCTACCACAAGAGGTGGCTTCCCCTGTTTTGACTGAGTGGGTTCTATCAGTGAGCTAGTTAGCTACCCATCTGGTAACATACAGGTTGATGCCTAGCTGGGAGAGTTTATCTATTATGCCTGAGTGGGGAATAGTGTTGAAGGCTTTGGCTAGGTCAAGGTAAGTGGTGTGCACCATCTTCCTCGTGTCCATGGCTTTGGTGAATGTTTTGAAGAAGTCAACCAAGTTTAACAGTCATGATCTACCTTTGACATAACCAAACTGTTTGGGGTCAAGCATTTGGAGGTTGCCAATGTCCTTGTTTATAAGGTCCATGATAATGTATTCCATGGCCTTGAAGATCAGGCTAGTTAGGTTGATTGACCTATAATTGCCTGGGTCAGTGGACACTCCACTTTTGTGAAGAGGGATGGCAGTGGCTGTCCTCTATTCAGCTGGGACAAAGCCAGTGCTCAGGCTTTGGTTGAATAAGGTGCCTAATGGAGTTGAGAGCTCATGCTTGAGTTCATGTAGGACACAGCCAGGGATGTTATCAGGTCCCATGGAGACTGTATTTTTTGCCATTAAGAGGGCATTAAAGACCTGCTCCCTGGTGATGAGGGGAGGGGGGCAGGTGCTGGGGATGTCCTAGTTTACTGATGGTGGGGACAGGGTGGTGAAGTTTTCACTGAACCTGTCTGCCAGCAGGTTGGCTATATATATGTCGTTTGTGTATGTGGTGCTATTGACCACCAGTTCAGAGGCGATTTGGCTGTTACCTTTGAGATTGTAGACATATGTGAAGAAGGCCTTATGATTTCCATTAGTGGATGAGGCCAATTTGAACTCAAAGTTAGCCTTAGAGGATTTCACTAGTGACCTTATTTGCTTGTTCAGACAAAGGAGAGATTGCTTGCAATTTGGCACCTGCTCCTTCTTGGTCCTGGACAGCAATTTTTCCCTTTTATTATAGAATTTTTTTATTGCCGCTGCCCACGAGACAGGTTTACCCTTCCTTGAGGAAGATGATTTGGTCCTGTCAACTACTGCTGAGTTCATACAACTATGTAGGTGCTCATATAGTTTTTTGGTGTAGGCTTAGTCATTAGTGCTATTTCCAACTGAAGGGGCAGTGGCTGTGAAGCTGCTTATACCAGCTCTGAAGAGATTGTAGGTTTAGAAAAATGTTTTTGTTTAACCCTGACAAGGTGGGGGGAGAGGGGGTCAGGGGAGATTGTGACTTCAAAAGTGATCGCTTTATGGTCGGATCTTATCAAGTACCAAGGATAATGACACTGTAGGAGTGCCACAGTGGCTACTCATGTTGGTTAGTACCAGGTCCAGGATATTTTCGTCTCTCATATGTTTGTCAACCAGCTGATCCAGTGCATTGGCATTGATAAAGTTGAGGAATCTCTTGGCATTCATGTTCGGGCTAGAATAGGTCTTCCTCTCCATGGTTGGGTAGTTAAAGTCACCCATGATCAGGGTAGAGGGTTGAATCATGATGGATTCAAGTAAGTCCAGATAGGTGGAGTGGGTGTCCTGAGTCATAGTTGGGGGTCTGTATCTAGCTATGATTTGAATAGATGTTTTGCCAACAGTTAACTGCACTTGGAGTGTCTCCTATATGTAATACCATTTGACCAGCTTGTAGGTGTGTATGTCTTTGATAAATATTGAAACTCCATGTCCTTTGGCTTTGTAGCACTCCATTTGGGTTCTGAAAATATGGTAGGATGAGTAACCTGTAAACATCAGAAAACACTAGGTTGGACAATGCTTCACACTGAGGGAACAGAAATATGTGACCAAATATAAGTTCAGCTGTCAGAGTAGAGCAGTAGTGTACATGGCTCAGTGCCAACACTGTCTGACTTTCTATATTGGAAAAACGGACCGCAGATTAAAGGAAAGAGTACATGAGCATTTATATTACATTTCTAGAAGGAAAGAAGAAAGTGCCCTAGCTAGACATGCTGAAGCATTCCCAGATCATATTTTTAAATTTAGGGCTATTGACTGTGTGAATTTAAATGGAAGAGGTGGTCCCGATTCATTAATGTTGGAGAAACTCGAATTGAGGTGGCAGCTTCTTACAGATGCCTGCCATTTTCCAGGACTGAATGAAGTGTATTCTATCCTGTGTATTCTTAAATTGAAAAACTTAGAGAGGCAGGCTCATGAAAGATGGAAGCGTGTTCATACCCTCTGGTTGTAAGGTTCTGTTATGCAGATAGAATGGGTCAAGATAAATTATCTTAATATTTTAACATTCTAATTTTTATTAGAATGAAGTAATTAAAAATAAAAATATACAAGGAATAAGTAAGAATGTTGATTATGAATTTTAAGCTAAATATTTTAGTAAGAGTATATTTAAGGTATTATTCATAAATTATTGAAATAAATGTCACAGTTAACAATATGTGGATGTTATAGGGTAGGGTGCTCTTAAATGGAGGTGTGTGTTGTGTCACATGACTGATGACTCTTTTATTTAAACTTTGCATTTGTACATGTCTGTTATCTGAAGAAGTCTCCCTATAAGGAGAGATGAAAAGCGCTTAATAAAATGGACCCTTTATATTTTACTTGTGGGTGACCAGTGGAGTGATTTCCTAGCTTTTTTATCCAGGATGAGTAACCTGCTAAGGCTGGGGTGCTCTCCACAGCTTTAAACCGGGTTTCAGTAACTGCACAAATGTCAACATCTTCCAGGGCAATGAATGCTTCCAAAAGTGCAGTTTCATGGGAAGACTCCTAGTGTTTAGCAGCATGACCTTTAAATTTCATTTAGAAGAGCTTTTCATTTATTTATTTATTTTACATTTGTTGACCGGGCTAGTCTAGCTGGATACATGTCCTTTTTCAGTAGAGGCCCGGGGAGATAAGCTCCAAGACATGGTCTAAATACAATAGTACAAGTTCTAACAACATAGAAAAAATAACAATATACTAATAAGAATAGCAACTTTAAAAAGGAAATAAAAATCATCAACAATGGTATTAAGTAATTAATGGTACAGAGTTTGTAACAGGATATATTTTGAGGACAAATATCATAAAACAGTGAAATTTCAGGTATGGAGACATATTGGTATTTTTGTGCTCATGACTTTGTCTAAAAGAAGGCACTATGGAGGAGGCAAGAGCCTTTGCCAGAAGCCTGAAGCCCAGGGGAGACAGGTGAAGGCCATCTCTGGAAAAGCATTGTGGTCTGTCAGTCATGTCCTCCCAGGTTGTCAGATACTGGATCCCCTTGGATTAACACCAGAAACTAGGCCAATTGTTAAAGTCAGTCATTTTCTGTTTGTATTGTGGCATCATTCTGGGTGACGGTAGAATGCTGCTTAAGGCTAGGACATACCTGCCTGGGACACATACTCAGTGAGCTCGATCATGTCTCTCTTCATATAGTCCAGACAGGTACGTCTTCAAGTCATTCACACCAACATGGACTATGACAGAGTCATACCAATACATGTTGTTAAGAGACTTGAGTGAGTGTGTTATATGGCAGATTCTAGCACCTGACAAACAACTTACCGTGACGTTCTCCTTGTCTAGCTTGGTGAGGGGCACATCTGTGTGTCTCAAGATAGAGTCTCCTATGAGTAGTATGTTGGGTTTGTGACTGGGCCTTGGAGGTTGTGAGACACAGATGTGTGTACTATGTGTGATGCTTGGTGCTGTGGGTAGTGGTGTGCGTGTGTGTTTTGGTTCAGATGTATGTATATGTTTGCTTTGACTTTTTTTTTTTTTTTACGAGAGCAATGACTATTTTAAAACATGTACCAACTCTAGACTTACTAGGAGAATTTGTAATGTCGCTAAGAACAGCTGTCTAACCACAACTAAATACTTGCTAAATGGACAATGCAGATCCTCCATTTTAATTAAATTATGTATTTGCAATACTTTGAAGTTTAGATTATTTTAACTTATTTATGAAAATTCATGGAAAATCCTATCCGTGTCATCAAGTCTTGATTTGCACAATATTTCAAGAAAAAAATCACCTATTATCTAATGCCATAAATGAAGCATTGAAGGAGTGGCCTGTGCATAGTTCTGGTAAATGCTGTTTATCTATATGTTTCACTCCATGTAGAGGTAAGAAAACTCAATAAAAAGGTATAAAATCTTACTTTAACAACATTTATGCACTATCTAATAGCATGATCAAAACAACTTTGCAAATATGAATGCATGATTTAACTTTAACAACAGAAAGTTTAAAATCTGCCAGAACTGGCATTTAGTGAGATTAAGCACTACATGAAGGATTCATTCAGTAGAATCTCATCATGGTATCCCCACAGTCCCACCCCATTTTCAGTTGTTCTTGCCGACCCATACATTTCCTTGGGCTCCAGTTCCCCCCTACTCAGTATAGCTACCATTTCTCATGATCTTCCTCCCAGTGGACTCAACACTCATTTTTGTTTGCACATCTGGTTTAAGGTCAGAAACTTTATAGCAAATCCACTCCCTCAGAGTCTGATAAGCTATACCAAAGATGAACATAGCAATATTGTATCATGTGCCCACATATGCAGCTTGCAGTGATCCTGCAGTGTGTTTTTAATCAAGGGTACAAATTCTTAGAATATCACACTAAACTGAACCCAGATGACAAAAGCAATCTGAGGCCTACCAAGATGACAGAAAATGATTTTGGGATATCAGCCTATCTATACACACACTATATATATATATATATATATATATATATATATATATATATATAATGGTTTACCATTGAAATGCCGAACTGACTATGTGCGACTCGACTTGCGCGAAGGCTGAAGAGCGAATGTCACCGCGGTCGAATCCAATTGTGCGAACGCCAGATACTCGCCCCTGCGTGAGCCATGGTAGCATGGGTGTGGAGGTGTTGTGCGGCCGGTAATATTGAACATCGAATGCCTGTCGGTTGCGAACAGTTATCGCAGTTTTGGTTCGCGTAAATGCGTCACAGAAGTGGCCATTCGACTAAGTTCAATCGCAATTTCAATAGTAAACCATATATAATCTATCTATATATATAAAACATTACAGATGGGTGGCCACAGTGGTGCAGCAGTTAGCCTTGCCGCCTAACAGCAAGAGGTTCTCCAGTTCGATCCTTGCCTGGGGTGCCTTCTGTGTGGAGTCTGCATGTCCTCCCTGTGGTCACATGGGTTTCCTTTGGGTGCTGCCATTTCCTCCACATCCCAAAACCATGCTGTAGGTGGATTGGATACTCTAAATTGGCCCTAAGAGTGAGTG
The DNA here is from genome assembly GCF_019279795.1 of Protopterus annectens. Lineage (NCBI taxonomy): Eukaryota > Metazoa > Chordata > Ceratodontiformes > Protopteridae > Protopterus > Protopterus annectens. Next base: position 281,658,155 of record NC_056744.1, read on the forward strand.
CTTGTATATGTGTGCCTTCCATGGAAGGTTGAGCGCTGGGCTGGCAACTTGACACTGTAAAACTCCACTGCCAATCATTAGCGGACAGGTGATCCGCTTTGGCAACACCTAACTGGGAAAAGAAGAAGACGGTATATATATATATATATATATATATATATATATATATATATATATATATATATATATATTCACTTCATAACACTGAAACTTCAAAATCTTGAAAACTCAAAACACTGAAAACACATATACATATACTGAGTTTAAACAACATAAATCATAGCACTTTCCACCAAGTGTACTACACTATGTGCAATGTTGGAGTTGATATATTTAAGTAGTAGGGGGTGTGGGGGTTGCAGAGGGGCTTCCCCCCTTCTTACACTTGGTGGAAAATGCTATTATTTATATTGTTTAAACTGAGTATATGTATGATATGTGTTTTCAGTGTTTTGAGTTTCAATGTTTTGAGTTTTCAGTGTTTTGTTTTGGTCTTCTATATTATGAAGTTTTCTCATTTTCAGTGTTTTGAGTTAAGTGAATCCATATATATATATATATATATATATATATATATATATATATATATATATATATATATATATATATATATATATATATATCTAATATATATGTGTGTATGTGTGTGTGTGTGTGTGTGTGTGTGTGTGTGTGTGTGTACAGACACAGACAAACACACATATATGTATATATAGATATATATATATATATATATATATAGATAGATATATATATAGATATAGATATATACAAGGTTGTAACTTAAAAGGTAGAATACACATTTGATAGAACAATTTTGAGGGTGTAAAAGACAAAAGAATGCACACAAGTGGATGCCCATTTGTGTTAATTACATTTAGGTGAATTTATTTTTATATAGTGTAGGTTAGCAGGAGTGTGCAGGAAAATTCATGTTTGATTGAAAAAGTGGTGGTTGTGAAGATGTGGTGGTTGTGAAGATGTGCAAGTCTGTGTTATAGCAGTTGGTGTGAATATGCAAGTGTTCGCAGGTTAGGGTTAGAGTAATGTTTAAGTAAGAGGACAGGTTAATTTCATGTGTTCATAGGTAGGTACTAGGCTATCGGCCCAAGGCCCTAAGTAAGCCTAGCCAACAAGGTTCCCTGGCTTACGCCACCCAAGAAAGTTATTTTTTTATGCCCCTGTCGAGCAGAGCCACAGAAGTGATCCCTAGGGTGTATTTCCTATTCCCCTTCCACTTATCAAGATTTTTCTTGAAGAGTGCTAAAGAAGAACTTTGCATGACATAGATGGGTAGCTTGTTGCAGAGTATGGGAAGTCTCTGGGACAGGAATCTATCCCTCCAGCATGTCCTTTTTATTGTGGTGACAAGGTTTAGGTCCCTTGAACATGTAGCTCAGAGGGATTGGGATTTCTCTAGGTGTAGCATGTCCAACAGCTCTGGGTTTGACATAGCTTTATATGTTAGGCAGAGATCACCTCGGAGTAGGCGATATGCTACAGAGTAAAGCTGGTGTTTTTTGAGATGGTCAGTGTAAGGCATCTGTTTGAGGCCAGTAATCCTCTTTGTGAGGTACTTCTGTGGCTTTTCCAGCTGCTGCAGATGTCTTGTGAGGTACATTCCAAAAGGGGCATTGTACTCTATAATGGGTCTAATGAGTGTTGAGTAAAGGGGAACAATGACCTCTTTTTTCCTAGATGAGAACCCTTTTGTGATGAGGTGTGCCACATAGAAGGATTTCCTGACTACTCTGGTGATGTGATTATCAAAGGAGAGACTAATGTCCACCTGGATCCCCAGGTCTCTTATCCCACATTTGGCATTAAGTAGACTAACGCCTATGTGGTAGTTCATGGGTACAGAGTTTTTACCAAAGGGGATGACAATGCACTTTTTGGCATTGAGCTTGAGACCATGGCTCTGACACCAGGCATCTGTCTCAGTGAGGCCCTTTTGTAGGATGTCCACATCATTTTGTGACTCAACTATGGCTCATAGTTTGCAGTCATCTGCAAACTTTGTTAGCCAAAGGCCTTCTGTGTTAGCCTGTACTTCAGAGAAGTAGATACCAAACAGGAGAGGTCCCAGGACTGAACCCTGTGGTACTCCACATGTCACTGGTTTGAAGTCAGATTTGGAGTCTGTAACATTTACAGTTTGGGTTCTGTCAGTGAGCCAATTGGCAACCTATCTTGTGACATAGAGATTTATACCTAATTTAGTGAGTGTTGAACACGTTTTGTGTAGTGTGTGTTCTGTGTCCTTTTTGTGTGTGCAGTGGTACTGTTAGGGCAAAGGGGGTTTAGTAATAGGTTCATAGGTTCATACTAGGCTTTCTGCCCTGGGGCAATTATAAGCCTAGCCCGATTCTGTATGGCTTACGCCACCCCTTGATTTGAGTATACTGTGCCCTTTTTAAGGTTTAGTTTACTGTGCCTCTGTCTAATAAGTGACACGGGAGTAATCCCTGGGACAAACCTATGATCCCCCATCCACTTATCGAGATTCTTCTTGAAGAGATTCAGTGAGGTGCTCTGCCTCACATGAACTGGAATTCTATTCCAGAGTGAAGGGAGCCTCTGGGTTATGAACCTGTCCCTCCAGCAAGTTCTATTTATTTCTGTGCCGAGGTTCAAGTCCCTCGAGCGTGTGGCTCTAAGGGATTTAGATTTACTGAGGTGGAGCATGTCCATTAATTCTGGATTTGACATAGCTTTGTATGTCAGGCATAGATCGCCTCGAAGTAGGCGGTATGCAACTGAGTAGAGCTGGAGTTTTTTTAACCGAGCAGCATATGGCATCTGTTTGAGACCCTTGATCCTCTTGGTGAGATACTTTTGGGGTCTTTCTAATTGCTGCAGGTGTCGGGTAAGGTACATCCCAAAAGGGGCATTGTATTCTATGATGGGCCTGATGAGGGATAAATAAAGGGGCATGATTACCTCTCTTGATCTAGATGCGAAACCCTTCATGATGAGGTGGGCTATGTAGAAGGTCTTCCTAACCACTTTGGCAATGTGATTTTCAAAGGAGAGATTGCTATCAACTTGGGTCCCCAGGTCCCTAATAACTTTCTCTGTACTTAATGGGTTTCCGCCTATGTGGTAATTTGTGGGTGCATTGTTTTTGCCAAAGGGTATGACTATACATTTTTTGGCATTTAGCTTTAAACCATGGCACTGGCACCAGTTATCTGTCTCTGTAAGACCTTTTTGAAGGATGTTTGTGTCAGCTGGAGAGTTGATTATGGTGCCCAGTTTGCAGTCGTCTGCGAACTTGGTGAGCCATAGTCCTCCCACGTTTGCCTGTACCTTGGAAAAGTATATACCGAACAAGAGTGGTCCCAGGACAGAACCCTGTGGGACTCCACTTGTGACCAGTTTCGAGTCTGACATGGCTCCAGCAACTCTCACTCTGTGGGTTCTGTCTTTGAGCCAGTTTGCGACCCATCTTGTGACATAGGGGTTTATATTTAAGCTGGATAGCTTATCTATGATGCCCGAGTGGGGTATTGTGTTAAATGCCTTTGCAAGGTCCAGATAGGCTGTGTGGACTACCTTCCCTTTATCTATGGCTTTGGTGACTGTTTCAAAGAAGTCAACCAGATTCAAAAGGCAGGATCTGCCCTTGACAAAGCCAAACTGGGTAGGATCTAGTGTCTGTAGGTCCCCAGTGTCTTTGTTTATGAGCTCCATGATGATCCTCTCCATAGCCTTGCAGACTGACCTAGTCAGGCTTATGGGGCGATAGTTTCAAGGGTCCGTAGTGGCTCCACCTTTGTGGAGTGGGACCACTGTTGCTGTACGCCATTCTGTGGGCACATATCCTGTAGTGAGGCTGAGATTGTATAGCTGTTTTATTTGATGGATTAGTTCCTCTTGTAGTTCATGTAGGACGCAACCTGGGACGCCATCTGGTCCCATGGAAGCAGTGTTTTTTGCTTTGGAGATGGCAGCCTTCACCTGAGCATCTGAGATGTTTGGGAGGCAGCCCTCTGCCGGGATAGATACTTGCTCTTTTGGGGGGGGGGGGGTGGAGAAGTTTGCACTGAACCTGTCTGCCAGGATATTTGCGATGTCTGTGGGTTCAGTGTATTTTTTGTCGTTTAGAATCAACACAAAACAAGTCTGGGAGTTGCATCCCAGGTTTCTAACATAACTGAAAAAAGCCTTATGATTGTCTTTGGTGTCCTGTGCAATTTTCTCTCGAAGCTGGCCTTGGAGGATTTTATGAGGGATTGTAGTTTTTTGCTAGTACTGATCAGAAATGCCTTCCCTATTAGGGATTTTGCTCTATCGTGTAGTAGCTTCCTCCTTCTGTTGTACAGTTTATTTATGACAGGGGTCCACCAGACTGGACGCCTGCCTTTGGATGATTGGGTCTTGGTTTTGTTTGGGATAGCATGATCCATGCATTCCTGGAGATGTCCGTAGAATGCATTTATATAGGATTCTGCAGTTTGGGCTGTAGTTTCAACTGGCCCTGGGGGCTTGAAGGATTCCACTTTGGTTTTGAGAAGTGAGAAGTTTGCTTTTGAGAAGTTTTTCACTGTGGTTTTCTGGGCTGGGGGTGGGGTCGGGATGTGGACATCCAGCGAAATTAATTTATGGTCTGATCTTACCAATGAGGGATATACTTCTGGTGTGGAGCCTAGAGTCCCCATGTTGGTAATGATCATGTCTAGTATGTTGTCCCCTCTTGTGGGAGTGGTGACTAGTTGTTCCATAGCATTTGAGTTTATAATT